>NC_135552.1:16597193-16897193 GCF_964340395.1 Glandiceps talaboti
TCAATTTTGCAGGCCATTAGTTGCATCGTCACCATGTGGTATAAAAATTTGCATGTGTAACTGGAGGATACACCGTAAGAAATGAAATACCTGGAAATTTACTGGATGGACTGACTCTATAAAAGCTGTGCCTCCATTGACCTGAACATGTTGAATTGCACACAAACATAGCCAATAGAGAATCACTTTCAAATAATTTAATGAATTTGTATCTCTAAATGGTAACTGACCTCCACTGTGCATGTTTTCATAAAATTTTCTCACTTTCTACTTGATCTTTTTTTTATCATTATTTGTGTCAATATGACTTGAAATGATTTAAACTTTTGAAACCCTAAAATCAGTGATACTTTTATGATATAACTAAATTGTGTTTTACTTCGAATGGTACTCTAAATCGCCTCCAAAAGGTGTTCATTTTTCAAAAAGCTCTTACTATGGGAGGGGGACACCCCCCCCCCGCGCTTGTATAGCAGGCATGCACTTCTTCCCATATTTTTTGCAGTTCTCTCCCTACTTTGAAACTTACTGAAACCCCTAGGTTTACAAATATATAAACTCCATTTCTAATATTGCACTTTATAATTGCATAATGTGGCTGAATTAATCAATGATGGTAATAGTTCACCCAATCTAAGAGATATCCTAGAACTTTTGGTTACTAAAATGAATAGACAATCATACTTCTCATAGGGCTCCTGTCTAAAGAGCTTTATACAAGTGAAGCAATGGATTTGGGATAGCAATTTTACCAGATACACTTAAAATTACTGTAAATGTAACAAGTAAAATTAACTATGCAGTGTGCTATATTGTGCTTTGAGAATCTAGTGTGTCTTTTGCAAGAACAAGAAGAATGTCTCTTGTCAACAGATGTCGGGGGGGGGGGGGGGTCAGTGTGTTTTTTTATTTGTCAAGGGGGGTTGGATTGTTTTGTGGATGAATCACAGGGGTCACTACTTTTAAGTACAACACGAACAAGAAGTTACAGGCCCACCCCAGGCAGTAAAAAGTGATCGCTCCCTTAAGTTCACTTTTTATACATACGTACACCTTTAAAATGGTCATATAAATGAAAAATGAATGAAACTTTCTGGATTTTTAATTCTTAAGGCAACTTTATTGCTTGTTCCTACTTGCAAAACAATGTGAAACAGCATCGACCAAGTTCATGATTGTTTTATAAATTAAAATTGTAAAATAGGTACCCATTTGTCATCCATATGGCCAGTTTAATAATTTTCACTTAGAAAATATGTATCTGTAAAACTTATTCTTATTTGCTGATAAAATGACAGTAGACAATATTCATACACACGTCTTACAACAAGTACATGCAACAGGTCTTACCCGTACCCCTCCCCTCCAAAGAGCGCCCTCTTCAATCAAGTAGTGGATAATTTATGCACACACTGACCGTCACTGTGTATACAAGATGGCTGCGCCCACTGGTGATAAATACTTGCCGTCTCAACAGCAACAACGTACACACGATTTGGAAAGACGAATGAAGGAATACGAGATACTGAAAGGAGAGCTGACGTCAGTAAAGAAAGGAAAAGTATGTTACGTAGAATAAATGGGAACGGACAGTCATGTACTTCGACCAATCTATACATGTAATGATGTATTATGTTTGTATGTATGTATGTATGTATGTATGTATGTATGTATGTATGTATGTATGTATGTATGTATGTATGTACATGTATGTTGTCTGTATGTATGTATGTATGTATGTATGTATGTATGTATGTATGGATGGATGGATGGATGGATGCATGCATGCATGCATGCATCAAAGAAATAAAAAAGGTTGATTGAATGACACTGAACTTATGTCATCAGAAATTTCCTTCACGGTGTGGTGTGACACAACATGATGATGATACTGTGATAGTGGTTAAATTTAAAGCTTTCCAAAAAGGAAATTTGCTGGGGAAAAAATATATTATTCAAAATTTGCTTTTGAGTTGCACTTTAAAAAAGATTTCAGTCATGGTGGCCAAAAAAAAAATTGTCGTTGAATCCAAATTCTCCACTCCCACCCCCTCTAGATTCAAATGGTTTACCCCTAACCATACATTTTATTTCACCTTAGTAAGCCAACACAAGACATTTAATTCTATAGCTTCTCTGAGATTTCACTAATCTAAGACTATTTATGCTTTGTGTGCAGACAGTATATAAGAAACAACAGAACAGTAATGTGTTTTTCAAGAGTGACATCTCTGAAACTATGAAAGACTGTCAGAGTAAGTATTCATTTGCTGCAATTCATTGTATATAGTTATTTGTCAAACCTCCAGTTTTCCCCATCATGGTATATTCTGACTTGTTATTCACCATCTTATTGTTCGTCAGCTGTGAACAGTGGTGTGTGTGTCACTGCAGTATCACTTATATACATGTACCTCCATACTGTTATAACAACAAATCAAAACCTCTCTGAAATGATTTATGGCTTAATTACCAGATGTGGCTGGCAAAACTAACGTTTTCCACACTCACTATTATCAATATCACAAATGTATTCTAGTTTTAATTTGATTTGTTGCTGTCTTCTCAGGAACGCTAGAGAGTCTGCAACAGGAGTACAGGGACATGTGTGAAGATTGAGGTTGTCGTAATATGTGTCTATGGTGACTTAAGTGATACTTCCAAATGGAACTAGTACTACTGATGCTGAATATTGCCATATTTCAGGGAGAAATTACCATCTCAAACAATGTCAGTGTAACTATCTTACGAGAAACAAGTACCATTTCCTGTGTCAGTAGACAGGAATTATCTCCTCGGTACATGCATAATTGCACTGGCAAATTTTTAAGAGAAGTAAATCATAAAATCTCCATGGTTGAACTAACAGAAACAGATGTGTGAACACATTATTTTATGTAAAGACTTACCTTGGCATAAACGCTGGTTATTACATTAGCACTGTATTTTGTGGGTTTTTTGACATAATAGTACAGTGGTACAATAATCAGAAGTGAACTGAAAAAAGTGCAACTTTGTTTCATTGTTCATATTGTAAGTAATTTATTATGAAGACAATTGAGTACTGATGTGCCAAATATTAAGACTGAACCACCAGGCTTATGTTACTCATTTTAAACAGTTCTCAAATTTTGCAGCCTTGTCTTGGCAGTCAGATACATAAACCCTTCACTGAAATCACACACAATATGACAGACCGTGAAATACACAACTCACGTTATTGCCATGTACCATATAAATGTATTAAGATGTTATTCCCAATATTTTTCTTTATTCAGCCAAGGAAAATACTCATAACCTAAGGGGGCTTTGTCACTACGAGTCGCTACATTAGGCATTCAGTATTTTTTACTAAGACATACGATGTGAGTTGTGAATACCAAGAAAACAGTAGACAGGACAAAATTTCAAAGTTTTGTTATTTGAAGTTTACTTATATATACATACTTGGTAATTCAAATACACCACTTGTCAAAATGAGTTAACCACTTTATTTAATAGAAAAATACAATATATAAAAGTTTTATCCCATACTACCATCAAGTCATTTAAGTAGGCAAAGATATTTCGTTCTTGAGTATTTTAATATTGTTACATCTCAATAAGTCTGCATAAAAAATTGCCCAAACAACCACCATTTGACTGTACTCATATTTGATAAAATTGTCAACTACTTTATCTCCCTTAAAATTATTCTGAATACTATACATCCCTGAAGTATGAAATTCTATTATTATTCCAGAAAATATTGTTCATGATTTTAATAGCGAAATAACTCAAGAGAAATGTAGTTACTTTGGAACAGTAAGTTAGAAATGAATGAAAAATTGCAATCAGTCTATAGTAGACACAGATGTCATACTAGTTTCTAATTTACCATTCCAAAGTATTCCTCTGATAATCAAGGTGTTGTTTACTACTAAGATGGACACAAACTAAAACTATTATTGCAACATGTTGATGATACAACAGTGGTAAGTTATTAAATGGATGTTGGTTTAATTATAGTCTCAGTAGGGTGGCTCTCTGAAAGCTAGTTCCATAAACTTGCAGTGTTCTGTTTTGGGACTTCCAATGTTTGATCACAGGGTGATTATAATCGTACAACAGAGCCACTGCTCTCACCCACTTGTGTAATCTACCACTGTGACAATGAAGAACAACAGTTTTAGTTTGTGTCTATTATAATAAACAAAAACCTTGCTTCTGGGAATACCAGAGTCGTAACTACATTTGACTGTTTGGATGATTATTCTATCATGTTGATAGTCTCCTAACTGGTACTCCACAAGCAGTTTTTTTAAGCACAAGGAAGTGTACATAAAGGCGTCTGATTTTCAGTAAAGAATGAAATATATTTGCTAGCCAAACCTTGGATGACATCACCCTACTTCTTAATAAGTTATGACATCACCCTACTTCTTAATAAGTTATGTCTCACCATATATTATACATGTACTATCTTTTCTTCAAATGAATAAAACATTTCTCAGAAGTATAGACTTCTCGTCTGTATTTTTTGAAAATCTTCAAATCTGGATTGAAGAGTGTATGTAGTAAGTGAGGCAGGTTTCTAGTATCTGATTTAGCTATTTTGTCGTATAGTGTATTTCAAAGCATTGCTTATCCCATCATTCTGCAGTCTGTTTGCTGGGTATAAGCTCATCTCCTTTTTGAGGAGAGTCCAGAAGTACACGATGACTTGAGGTGGAGTCGTCTGAATCTGATGCCAACAACCTGCTTGTGTTATCTAGTGATCCTAATTCATAACCAGTTTCTGGTGGAGCGCAACACTGCAAACATAAAATGTGTCATACTTACTTTAAGCAAACATTTATTGAGCAAAACAATAATTCACTGTGAAATGATGGCGACATATTGACCTCTGTAATTGTGAGTGGTTTCATAGAACAAAGACCACAGTGTCAGACTGAGGCAGTTTTTACTCATAAATCATGGGTATAGTTAAGTGACAATCATTCCCCTCAGTAGCACATGCATAATCCTGTGTGTGTACAGAATAGATGACATAGTATTGGGGGATTGGCAAATTGGCAACAGGTACATTGAATTTGACAGAGCAGCGTTTTGAAAAAAAAAACACACCTTAGTATGAGAAAATAGACTAATGTACTTACTGGTGGCCTTGGAAAACATCTTGACCCAAGAGAAACCATACATATCCATGCCTGTATCAATGCAATGACAATCTGTCAATTTGACATACATAGATCATGTGAACTAAAAGGAAGACACAACAGCTTACACGTAAAGACCAGAGTCTTGTAGAGATGCGCTGAACTTCTTGAACTGGTTAATTTCTTTGGTGAATTC
The DNA here is from genome assembly GCF_964340395.1 of Glandiceps talaboti. NCBI lineage: Eukaryota > Metazoa > Hemichordata > Enteropneusta > Spengelidae > Glandiceps > Glandiceps talaboti. Next base: position 16,602,528 of record NC_135552.1, read on the forward strand.
ATGTATATACAGTTACATCCAAAAATGAAATGAACAGTCAGATGTAACTTACTAATATGCCTGAAACACATGTTCACAAAGAGACCTGGCATCTTTGCTGTGGGTCATCACTCAAGACTCCTAAGTGCTTATTCCATTATTCATTCAGTGTAAAACATCTCTATGAAGGCACAAGATCAACTTGATGTTTCTCTGAAATCACAAGTAATTGTAGCTTATGCTACATCATGAAATGACTCTCCAGAACCCATAGTTTTAAGAAAATGCCTCTATTTCTTGGAGTCGTGTTCCCCTTTAATCATTCTAAAATTGCTCAATACACCTTTGTAAGTAGCTCAGAAACAGGCTGATACTTACCAAATAGCCAATGAATGATAGATAGAGTATTACAGCAATCGCTACACCTAAATAAATCGCCCAGTGATGTGGTATTACTCTTACAAACAGTGCCACAAAATATAAATTAATTCCGATAACTGTCACTGCTAATAGACTGGCCACTATTTTTGATAGTCTGAAAATATATAAAAGAAAACAGGTGAACTGTTGGTGAAATTTATATAGGATTATTAGTTTGTGTAGTCAACTAGACCAGCTGTCAAAATACTGTACATGGTTTAAGAACTCTAAATTTTGAGAAACACTTTGTGAGTGTACATGTATGTATCAGTTTTACAGCATAAACAGGCAATGTTTGCCAAAGACTATAATAACATATACATTTACGATCAAAGATGATCATATTACTTGTTAATGTTGTTGTTTTATTTGACAGATAACAACAATTCTCAGTACCTGAAAAAGAATATTACTCCCTAGGCATGTCATAAAAATAACGAACATTTGATTTCTTGAATTGGTCGACACCATAACTTCCGCTCCAAGCACTTCACATGCATTACTATGGGTGCGTGTGAGAATAAGTTTACCCTTCTTGCTCTATTTTGACCCTCTAGCATGAGGTAAGGCTATTGCAGGTACTGAGAATTTACTTTTGAAAACAGTGACTTCATTACAATGTTGATGATTAACTAGTGATGGTCATTGAAAACTCACAAACTATGTGATCACAGTTACAACTCATCAAAAGTGGCTCCTGTCACACATCAATACTTACAGGCCATTTTTAAAGTCTCCCATTAAAGATCCTACACTTGTAAATGTTAATATCGGAATGAGGGCAAATGGAAGCTGTAACAAAACAACACAGAAATTATTAAATATCAACCACATATGTGTACCATCTACAACCTCATACATAGTTGCAAAGAGATGAAACAGTTCACCCACCTACACATTGGGTGAAAGTGACAGAGATATTATCTTCACAGCAACCAAATATTTTGCTTTTGAAATTAAAGTAAGGTCCAAGAATGAAGTTTCTAAATTGTGATTTTAAATCACAATTTAGAAACTTCATTCTTGGACCTCCTTCCTTTAATTTCAAAAGCAATTAATATATTTGGTTGTTGTGATTTCCGACTCGGAATTGATGATACATGTATCTCACTCATCTTGAATAATCAAGGCTACGAAATCTATCTCTCTGTCAAAACGCCTGTTTCTTACACAGCCCTCAAATGGTCTACCTGGTTGGCTGCTATTGACAACTCAATGCCCAATATGAAGCATTGTTGTTTACTGGAGAGAGGTAGCAAATTGACTTTCTGCTACCTGTAGTGCATATCACAAACACATCCTGTACACTGAAAATATTTTGAAAGCTTTGCTTTTGAAGATGAGTCAACCTCTTTATGTTGAGTACCTTTCAGCAACTTCAAAGTTAAATTTGGCAATGGAGTCAACATTGATAGAATAAAGAGGAACTTTGTGATTGGTCAATTTGCTGCTAGATAATGAAAGTTTGTAATCACTTCAGGATGATCTAAGATACACAAGCTTCAATGACTTTCCTTTAGTTGACAGAGAGATAGATATCATAGTCATAATGTCTTGATTATATTCATGTTGTAATTGTTTGAGGGCAATCTAAAAAGATACTTCAGCTTCAATCACTTTCCTTCAAGGCAGTTGACGGCGAGACAGATATCGTACAATGCCTTGATTAGTTAGGTTGTAACTGTTTGAGGGCAATCGAAAAAGATATATGACTTTCTTTCAAGGCAGTTGATGAAGAGATAGATATCATAGTCATCATAATGCCTTGGTTTATTCAAGATGATCTTACCTGTAAACTTTGAAGGACATTTAAAGCATCATTCATACCAGTCAGTTGCTCCACTCCACGAAATACAGCTATAAATATTGTAGGGACAATGGCTATAGAACGAGTCAAAAGCACACGTTTCCATCTTGACCACTGTAAATTAAGGAAACCCTATGGAGAGAATAGAACTTTGATGAAGTAAATTGTTGTGTAGATAGGTGAAGTTCTCACCAAAATATATACATGTGTACATTTTACATCTGATGGCTGAAAGTGGACAAATTGGGTAAGACGTATGTTTGCGTGTGCATGCGCGTGTGTGCGTGTGTGTGTATGTGTGTGTGTGTGTGTGTGTGTGTGTGTGTGTGTGTGCGTGTGCGTGTGTGTGTGTGTGTGTGTGTGTGTGTGTATAGAAGAAAATATATTCCAAGACAAGAGCAATATTTTGCATGACAACAGCTGCTGTCTTCAGCATTTAAAGTGTGACAGAACTTGAGACCCACAGATGAAGAGGAGCTCAGTCTCTTCAAAATATTTGGGTTACTAATGATATTATTTAGAGACAGAATCTCAGGGTAAAGCTACATGTATATATATATATATCTATATAATGGTTTTTTTTATCATTGAAAATTTCATTCATATTCAGAGTATTAAACTTTCCCTTGTATGATCACCGATTTTCTTACATTCTTACCTCCATGACAAACTGTCCAGCATATGTACCCGTCATGGTTGAACTTTGACCTGCTGCAAGGATACCAATTGCCCAGATATATAAAGCAGCTTGGCCATACTCGCAACCTAAAAATGCTCCCTTCAAACAAAACAGAAGTTGTATACATGTATGTAATCACATGGAAATGACGATGGGTATGTGTCACCTGATACAAGTACATGTATGTGTCACCTGATAGTGCAACAGGAGACAAGTATGTGTCACCTGATAGTTTATAGAGTTGATCTCCTTTTGCTTTTAGCTATAGCACGTAAATGTTGTAAGGTGTCTAGATCTATATACATGTGTTGGACAATGGATATTAATCATAGCAATCCTGATCACAATACAACAAAGAAGTTGAAAATACTCAAAAGTCTTGTTTTTGCAATACACCAGAAATCTAGTCTACTATAGGTGTAGGCTTGATAAATTTTAATTAAAGTGGTCATATGGATGAGGATTGGATATTTATTTTGGATTTTTAATCTCTAAAACAATTTTATCATGGCTTCCTACTTGAAAAATCAATGTGGAAGAACATTGACTAAGTCTGTGTTTGTAACTCAATACATTGCAAAAGGCTAAAAAAAAATGTGTAAAAAAAGTTTGTTATTGTACGTACAATAACAAACATTTTACACATTTATTAATCTTTTGCAATGTATTGAGTTACAAACACAGACTAGGTCAATGTTGTTCCACATTGATATTTCAAGTAGGAAGCCATGATAAAATTGTTTTATGAATTAAAAATCCAGAAATACTAGAGTAGATTCTCTCTTCTATTCTTATGTATTGGACTAATTATCAGATGCAATCAATATATCATACATTTCTATTACAGGTTTAGATTGAAGTAACGTGACCAATACTTACTGCTTTATGTATATCCATTGTCATTACAGTGTCATTGGCATGAAATAGATGCGAGTATGGACTATTTCTTTCCTCACACTGTTGATACTGTTGAAAAAAAAACCCCACCAACATATTAATCAATGAAATGTATAAAGTGAATTCAAATATTGTGTTGGCTTTATATAATTGAATCCGATTTCTATGATGCAGATTTATACTTACAAAAAGCTATTTAAAAATATTCATTCATAAAAGTTACAAAGTAATGCAGACATCTTCAAACAATATAACTCCAAACACATAAGGGTGCACATCAGCAAAAGTAATGTAAGATGATGAAATCTAGCCATTAACAGAATTTATGACACCTAATATCTTGATTGATTAATACAGCATTATACATTTCAACATCTCATCATTTTGTCCACAAAAGTTGGATTTGTTGATGGACTGTATACCATAGATGTTTGGACAAAAAGGTCTAGGAAAGTTAGCATGAGTGAGTACGATACGAAACTCATTTTCATAAATTTCTTTGTATATTAAGATATGTCTTTGTTGTTTAGCCCTGGTCAGGCTTCTCAAATGATGTGGTATCTGACAGAATGGCATAACATGTCATATCATACAAACTAAGGTCCAACCCACCAGCACGACAGCGGCTAATTGACATACCTAAGCATTTCAGGTCTAAACTACAGCAACAAAATGTTTTGAAGCAACGCTATTATATTTGACTGAGATTGACATCACTACATTAATGGGTATCAAATGAATACTCTGTACGCTGACATTAAAAAGACTGTCAAGTTGACCAACACATGGTGTGTACATCTATCCTAATTATCAATTTTGAACACTCCCCAAAATTATAGACACTTACTATATCTAGGTTTGACTTTCCATACAAGCCTTCTGCAAAGACAGATACCACTAATACATTGATAGCACAGGCTACTGTTAATGCTATTGTGGCTTCTATAAAATAATACATATTAGCCTCTTTCACTTTCTTCTTGTTTTCTCTGTCAATAGCTCTGGTCTAGAATATTATAAGAGAAAACAAAGAATACATCATAATTGCAGGTTACACAGCTCATACATACAATATACACAAACAAAAGTCTTCAGAAGTTGCTGGCATTTTTAATACAAGGAACTTACGACAATCTCAAAAAAATTACAATGAAAGTCACAGCAAAAAAAAAATTATTCAACTTTTTGAAAACCTCGTCAAAATTGAAATATCAAAATAATGACAGCCACTCTTTCTGAGACTGTGGTACCTCTTTGGAAAATTGTGTGGGTGATGACTTTTGAAACATTTCTACTCCTTGATTCATTTTCAATTTGGCACAAGCTTTAATATGGCCAATCTCTGCAGGATATAAAATCTTACAGCAATCAATGCAAATGTAAGTAGATGTTGCATACTATGATAACAGCCCTACAATGCACAATCATGCTTACATTAACTTACCTTGACCAATGCACAATGTAGGTACATGTTGGTATGATATAGTATATTTACAACCTTACAATGCATCAACTTACCTTAACCAATGCAGAATGAAGATAGATATTATGTGGCATAATAATGGCCCCTACAATACCGACAGCTTGTTCAATTACTCTTGGCTCACAAGTGCCACAGCCTGGTATAAACAGTCCTTTCAAAACCTCAACTTGCTGTGGGGCAGCTACACCATACTACAAGAACAAGACAGAAATTGGCAAAGATTGAGGTATCTGTATGTCTTCTATGATGGAGTATGTCTTCTATGATCTTGTATTTTGAAATATATCAGTTCTGTTTTTAGTTATATGGATTGACACTTACCTCATAGCCAAATGTTATAGCCATCACTGTTATGAGGAGGGCAAAAAAAGCTTCAAGTTTTCTAAGGCCTGAAAGGAGAAATAAACATTTACTGTATAACATATTGTTTTTACAGTTATGTTAAAGAAATATGAAATTCATGTCACACAAAGAAACTCAAAATGATATTTTAGTCTAATAACAGTGATTTACTATGATTGGGGAACCCCGGTAACAGAAAGGCAGAAAGGGATAAAAATGGCAGTCTGATTGTCTATGGTAATTTTGTTTGGAACCCAGGTAAAATGACATGTAGATTATACCTACTTACCGCCCTTTGCAAAAACACTCAATAAATACTGAATGTGGCAAATTCCAGATCTAAATTTTATCTGTCATAATATATTTTTATTCATATGAAGAATTATGTAGATTATACAAGTAGGTGATAGCAGTGCCTCTGTTGCTTGTATATAAATCACCCTGTAATCAAGATAGTATGTGGTCACTTGAGAAAAATTAGCTATCAGAAATGCCACCCTACTGAAAGTATAATTAAGCCAGCACCCATTCAATAGCTTATATTAATTAACATATCGCAATAGTAGTTTTAGTTTATGTCTATCTTAGTAAGTCAAAATTCTGATTGCCGCTGTCTTATCACCTAGTAAGCGACTTGGAGATATGTAAAATTGCATTAAGGCAAACAAAATATAAACAATTCAATCATGAATGTCATCATTTTTGGATGTTGGGTTATGTATTAAACATTAAATTGACATCATAAATTAACCCTCAATTCATTAAATACATTAAATTGACATTTAAATTAAATTAAACATTAAATTAAATTAAATTAAATTGAGGGTAATACATGTACATTGTATACTCACCATATTTATCAAGAAATAAAAACAGGAATGTGTCTGTTATTGTAATCAATACTCCAGCATACAATGGAATTCTGTATGGCAAAATAGAAAACACAAAATATTGCTTTTAATGGTGTTCAAATTGTGGATGTCAAATGACCAATCAGGGAGCAGTGCAGCTGATTGAATCAGCGTGCTGAAAATAAACTGATTGTTATTATTTTTACACAGACAATGAAATGATCTGATGAAAGCACTCACTTTCCTCTGGACAGTAAATTATAAGCTATTGCAGTTCCTATAACTTCTTGCATGTCAGATCCAATGATAGCAATCTCAACCATTATCCATAGAATGAGTCGTGGCACTTTGGGATATTCTAAATAGCAGACTTCAGCAAGATGCATTCCGGTTACAACACCAAGTCTGGCAGCTAGTCTTTGCAGTAGAAGACCTAGAAATGTTGCCAACAGCAACATCCATAGTAACTGTAAAACATACACACAAAAATTTAAAATTATAATATATGTGATAATTCGCTCAGCTTTTTTGCCTACACCAGAAAATTGTCAAAATTTGTGAATATACCAGTGCATGGTTTTGACATTAAAACTTCCTTTGTCTGGTTTATGAAATGTTGACAGATACTGAAACAGTAGTCTGTGATGGCATGTGCTTTCTAGGTATATGTTAATAAATGTGACATCACATCTATTTCTCACTTGATCACTACTGTTATCTGTGGTTAGTCAAAGGTGCAACACAAAATATATTGTCACACTTGTCCCATTTCATGTGTTCATAATGCACGTTTAACACCCAATAAAACCATACATTTGCATTTTTAGAAAGCTCTTGTTCTCCTCTATGTGAAGATACAAGTGAAATACCAAAAAACTCAGGTTTAGTCTTGTGAACTCAAAACAATCGGAAATTTTTTCATCAGGAGAATGTCTTGCTTTGACAGTGGTGTGATACTTATGATATAAATGCCAAAACATTTACACCATCTAAGAGTCCAAAACCTTCTCTGGAATTCTTCAGAGACTCTTTCATTTTAACCCCTTCAATACTGAAAACATTCCCGCCAAAATTATTTGGACAAAATTCTTGTTTTATGTAAGTTTTTGGCATATATCAACTTCATTTTAGACTGGAATTAAAGAAATGTTACTTCCTAATAAAGTAATATTATTATAATTATGAAAATATTCAAATAAATTGGGTCCCCATATTATTTAAAACTCGTCTCTAGTCATGAAAGGGTTAAAAGACACAATGACAAGATAATTAATGTTCATCTCTTTAAGAGCACAGGATGTCTTTCGTTATCTGGTCACAGATCTTATACAATCACAAACATGGAGGAGGGAAAAAAGGGTCTGGTGACTAGCTTATATGGAACAGCTGCTATGAGAGTAATTTCAGACCAACCAGAACCACTACATGTTTGATATGTGAACATATGCTCTTGCTACAGGAAAATATGATTGATCATTCTCTCACTTTCACAAAACCAATTTGGTTATATTTAGATGACAGTCATAATTTTTATAGACAGTTTAAATATAATCATAATTTTATTAAGCTAATATTGACAAGAATAATCTGTTCCCATTTGATTCATAAACTGGACAGAATTACACTCACAGTGATGTTGGTAGAAATCAATTTCTGCAAAATACAAATTATATGCTGGGACAAAGTAATTCATAAAACTCTTCTCAATTGAAATATGGACCAGATTTGATCTGAATGACTCTTGTAAGGTATATATACCATTGTAACATTCCAGCTCTACCTGTTACTATTATTAAACTGACATGTATTTGATTTGAATTCAATTTCAATTGTCAAATAATGGCTGTTGACCTATCGTGGCATCAGCTTGTCACAGGTCAGCAGGGAATTATACCATATTGCTTTTACAGTAATTTACAAATTCGAATCAAATCAAATTGCTTTTCTTTTGCAAATAAAAACAATAACTAAATTTCAACTATTATAAAAAAAATCCCAAATTGTAATAAATTTGTAGACTACTTTTTTATGAAATTTTTATTTCATTTCCTCGTACCCTTTGAACTTTGACTTTTTATTTGACAGATCTAATATTAGAAAGGATGACACGATAAATGTATAGAGACACCACAAAAAGGTCAAGGCAATGCCAGGATAATTTGGTAAATCAATATTTTCTAGTAGTAACAGAAGATATGATGACATGAGTAACACCTTAGCCGCCTGGTCCAGCTGCCTTGACACACTGTTGACTATAAATCTCATAGACAATGGATATAATTTCTATATGATTCCACTTTGAAAAATGCTCAAATTCGACTGAATTATAAAAACAGCTGTTACCTTTATACATCATACAATTGTATACATGTATGGCTACGCTGGAGTTAATGATCATTGCGGCAAAAGTATTTGTTGTATTGCAAATTTTATTTCATTCTAGGCATAACTGAAATTTGTTGAATTTTGAAAAACTTGTTAAAAAAGCCACATGTAAAATAGTGTGTGTGTGTGGGGTGTGGGGGTGAAGGGAGAACCTGTACAAATAAAACTGGACTTCAATTGGATTAAAATCGAAAGAAGAAGGCACAATTTATTTTATTTTATTTTATTTACAAGCACAGTAGATGTGAAATATGGTACATGAAGAAAATCAAGAATTCTTCTTGATCATATTTTGAATCAGATTGACCACAAATATTAAATACTGAGTCAGAACAAATTAATGTAGAATGTGCCTCAAAAATAAACTCCTTAAACTTTTGCTGTAACAGTTGCTTTGTTCAAGTAAACTCCTGCACATTTTCACGTAAAATGAATTAAAAAAATCTGGGGTCATCATATAAATTTTTTAAAAAGTCTTCAGACAATGTAACACAAGCTATATAAACTAACTTTATTTGTTTAGGTGGGGGAGAGGTTCTGGTGTTAATGCAATTGCTGAACTTTACATGTATTTTCACACTTCTAACCAAATTTTGAAAACTTTACTGCCTTCAATGATAACAGCTTCTGTATTTATTACTGAGATGTTGATAAGTTGATAAAAAGATAAAAATTTTACTTCTGTTCTAATGTGAGATACTGGGTTTCCCCTAGTATTTTGATGTGCTTACCTGGAATTGTGCTGTGAAACCTGACTGTAGATCAGATTCAATGTTGCCTGGATCTAAATAAGCAATACTCATCAGGAACCCTGGACCAGTAAATGCCCACAGTTTACGAAAACTAAACCGAGTCTGTCATAAATAAAATAGAACAATATTGACTACTGAGAATAGAGAGATACAAATTAATTGCAGTATTACATATGTACCTGAGATTACTCACATCAGTGCATGCATACTAGTGGTATTTTCACTGCAGTACAATATCGAAAACATTATTGCATACCTCTATGCTAATGATATGTAAATGAGGACGTGGCCGTTCACTACACACAAATTCATGTGATCGTACTAAAAAAATGTATATGATTTTATGGAAATTTGACGTTTCAGATAAACATCTGTAATAATAACAGAATCCCATTCCACACGAGTTCCAGTTTGGGTACTGCTTGCAGTGTTTTCTGCTGCTGCACTTTCACTTGCTATGCTCGTGAAAGTACAGGTGCAGAAAACACTGCAAGCTCACATGCAAATACCCCAAGTATGCCAGTTTACACATAGTACACATGTACCAATGCAACTGGTAGTGTAAACTCATTAGTAGCAATAGATATGCTTGCCAAACCCAATGGTAATTGCACACAATTATGACAACTTCATCAAATGTGACATAGATGGGGTTGTATATTTCTATTAAATCTCCTTTGAATTTCACGTAATAACAGAACCCTATGATGTGCAAGTGCAAGTGTGGCGTACTCGGGGTATTTGCACAAGTGCTTGCCATGTTCTCTCTGTCAGCACTTTCTTGAGCATAGTGAGTGAAAGTGCAGAAAAAAACACTGCAAATACAAGTGTAAATATACCCCTGAGTACCCACACTGGAACTCACATGGCATGGGGTTCTGTTATTATTACATGATTATCCAAAACAGTAAATTTATGTAAAAGTATGATACTTTGCGATCGCATACTCTTCGTGTAAAACAAACAATCGCATCCTCATTTGCATATCATAACATACAGCTATGCAATAATGTTTTCAGTATTTCACTACAGTGCAAATACAACTAGTACTATAGTATGCGCATCTAATGGTGTAAGTAATTTTTGATACATAAGTACTAATGTATTTTATTCTATACAATTACACCTCATGTCTGTGTCTATAGGTTTAGCAATATAAAGCAGTTGTAGAGTTGGATGTACAGGATATGGGTATTACAAGAATAATCGTGTCCCCTGACAAAGATTAGGTTCTATAAGTCTCTTCCATCTGACACAGCATTGGTATCAGTGTAAAAGAAACAGATGTATAAAATGTAAGAAAAGAATGAAATTATGTACCGGGGTAGTTGGTGCTTATAACAATAGTTTCTGTGTTTGTGAAAACTAATCATGCATATCTGCAGGGCAGGGCTCTCGACTGAGCAGAATGCGTGATAGGTGACAGGTGATGCATAAACAATATTCTGCGTAACACTCCCTCTAGAGCAGTTTAGAATAGGCTTTTCAATATTTCATCACTAAAATATTATCAATCAATCTTCTGTTCAATAATATATTTTCTTTTTGTCCTTGATTCAAATTAAATTCATAATTTTTTTTGCGTTTAGAACACAGCATTATAAGGAATATAGTATGCCATAGAAGGAGTATGGACTATTATTACATATGAGATTACTACCAGTGCTCAAAAAAATAGTGGTGTTTGCACTGCAGTGAAATACCAAAAACATTATTGCACACCTGCATGCAAATGACATGCAAATGAGGATGCAGTCATTTGCTACACACGAAACTGCATGATTGTGCTGTATGATTTTTATGGAAATTTGCCGTTCCAGATAAATACAGCTGAATCATCGAGGGATCGCCGAACGACTGCGCGTATCATACACATTTTATGTTCCCCAAGACCGATTTAGTTAGATAAGAAACAGGCTTCCCACGACCACTCATTACAAATATAAACAACACCACATTTCTGCCGACAAGCAGGCACTGTATGTGCACACACATATCACCACAGGGAACCATGCAAACCGACTGTCATATATTAGGATCAATGGAAGTACATGTATACACAATAAAAGAGACCCACTTCCACTCATCGATGAATATACGATGCATTCGTGCTCATACTACCGATTGCGTTGACCCGTCCCGTTTGAGGGAACTAAACACATCGTGATAACTGTGGTCTTCAGAACATTATTTTGCATAAATTTCACCAGTGGGATCTGTAAGTGGGGTTTCAAAGATATCGGCACTGCGAGAAATCAAAACACTTCTTTGTGCCATAACAAAGCGTCATTGATACTGTTTCAACTTCCAATAAGTTCCATGTTTTGACTGTCGCACTACGACAGTGATGAACACGTTAGCGGCTTTCACAGTCATTCATGTTTCAATATCACTTGAAAACATCTATAAATCTGTTTGGAATTACTAAACTATTGCTGAATAATTATTTCAGGCGATCAAACTTTTTGGTTTTCACGTTAAACAGAAGTTCCTGAAATCAAAAGACTTTTTACGGTTTGTTTTGTCGTCCCGACTATAGTATAAGCTGAAATGATGATACTTGCGACGCACACGTCAACCAATTTCTTCCGACTTGGATGGCACGTAAACCGATTGCCAAAGCAAGGGTTTACACTATTCATGTAATATTGCAGACATTGTTTGTTTTCTTGTACCTGCAACTCTAGCTTTGAGGATTACCTTATGCCAAATTCTAGACGGGTAGGCTGTTTTGACACGATGAGGTCCAAACGTACGCAAATATAAACAACAACACTGCACTCTATCCTACATGTACGTACGTAACGGCATGTGACCTTGTCAACGAAAATTACCAAAGGTGCCATGGTACAAGCCGATCGTTCAATCGTAGTGGCAACACTTATAGGACATTCACGATAATTGAGTTGAATAGACTATATGGAGAGGGCACGCTAAAATGCTCCTAAGGTTCTAAGTCAGGCCACGTTTGGGTATAAAGTGAAACGAATACAAATGTAAATCCGGAAATTACTGATGATGAGATGTCACATTTGACGTGACCTCTAAACTTGGACTATATTGTCGTAGATAGCGTGGTATTGCGAACGTTTTTTCAGTACTAACAACAAGTTGATCGTTCGTCTGATGTTTATTCAATCCTTCTATTAACGTGAAAACCAAAAGGTTCGATCGCCTGAAACATGTGAAATAGTTATTCAGCCGTAGTTTAGTAATTCCAAACAGATTTGTAGATGTTTCAAGTGGATAGTTGAAACATGCATGACTGTGAAAGCCACTATAACGTGTTCATCACTGTCGTGAAACGAAGAAATTACGTTTCTTGTGCGTCAGTTTTAAAATGACACGGCCCCTAAGTTTGATGTTGCGGCATACTCTCAAGCATGAAGCAACACGTTAATCGTACGTAACAGATACTCACTACATGCAGGACACACTTCAAGTTCAGTTACAGTCACTAATAGTATTAAATACCAAGCTAATAGGTAATACGTAGGCTAAAACCATCGATGGTTCAGCAAGAATTATGAGACACTCCCGAAAGTTTAAAACTAAGACCAAAACCAGAACTTCAAAATCAACATGTACAATGTACAAATCCAGTACTTTCTTTTGTAACACAGACTCTTCATCTGTCAAAGTTGGCGGAGGAAATACATGGTAGTTGAAATAGTATGCAATGACGCTTTGTTATGGTACAGAGAAGTGTTTTGTTTTCCTGCAGTGCCGATATCTTTGAAACCCTACTTACAGATCCCACTGGTGAAATTTGCGTAAAATAATGTTGTGAAGACCACAGTTATCACAGTGTACCTAGTTCCTAGTTCTAGTATTATTGAAAATTATATGAATTTACGTCTTTCAATGTGAGAGTCAGTGTGCTATAAGCATGGAGGTCACTTGCAACTTTGAATCAATACACTTGTATGTGTCAAAATCTAATCCTGCAATGTGATGACTTTCAATAGCTTGTTTGTACCGAGGACGATGAGTGTGTCTGTGTATCAGTAGGGGCCGGATGATGTTGTTTATATTTGTATTGAGTGGTCTGTGGGAAGCCTGTTTCTTATCTATCTAAATTGTTCTTAGAGAACATAAAATGTGTATGATAGGCACAGTCGTTCGGCGATCCCTCGATGATTCAGCTGTATATGTAAAAGAACAGAACCTCATGCAGCCTTAGTGCCAGTGTACGTGTGGTACTAAGGACTATTTGCACTCATGCTTGCAGTGTTTTCTTCTGCACTTTCACTTGCTATGCTTGTTAAAGAACAGGTGCAAAGAACACTGCAAGCACTCTGCGAATACCCAAAGTACAAATGTACGCCACACTTGCACTCACGTGTCATTGGGGTTCTGTCATATTACTTACACTTTCATCTTCAGGTACTGGTACTTCTTGATCAAAATAAGTCCTTCCTGAACCATTTCTCTTACTTCCCTTTGGCTCCTCCTCCTCTTCTTCTCCTAGTGAGTCCTGATTGGTTAGTTCTATATGATTGATAGAAGGATTGGCACCTAATGTATTTTTTCCATCATTGTCTGAATCATTCATCCCTGCAAAGTATGGTAGATATAAAACCTGGTTAAATTCTGATACAAAAGATGGCTCTGTGAACTTTATTTACTGTATTTCACATCTACTAGGCACTTTACATTCTTACAAGGTCATACATCAACCATAAAAATGCACACATGTTCTAAAATGCTTGTTAATGTATCATTATAATTGGGTGTAGGAAGAAAAATCTAAAGATTTTGCCTTTACGAAAGGCATTCAGTTTAAATCTATCTAAGACATAGCATAATTACTGAAAACCATTTCTTATGCAAATGCCTCATTAATATTCATCGACTGGCTGTTTACCAGAACCTAATCAGTTCTTGTCATTACCATATGGAAGATTTGTTGTAGCAAGTTTCATTAGAATCGATGCAGCAGTGTTTGAGATATCTTTCCACAGACTGACAGACACATGCACAGACAGACAGACAGACAGACAGACAGACAGACAGACAGACAGACAGACAGACAGACAGACAGAAGAACAACATATAACCTTCCTAACTGAAGGTAAACATGACACATATTGAATAAAAAATATTAACGTGGGTGTGTTTAATTTCATCATGGGCTCATTCAACTTTAACAAGTAATGGTAGAAGTAGCCCAGGAACTTGCCTATCTGAGTGGACATATTGACTAGACAGAGACTGTTCTGGTGAGTGATATTTTCAAGCCTACCAGACAGCCAAGCAGTGTGTCCTATAATGATAGCCAAATTATGTTGTTGAGAGTCAAAATGATAAAAACTGTCATTTCTAGTGAGTCACCACATAGTGAGAGATAGGGGAACACCAAATTTTGGGTGCAATCAGTGGTGTGTCAAATTGGCTTTGAAGTTAGATGGCACACTGTTGTCAAATCTCTGCCAGTGGGCTATGGCAGAAGATGAATAATGAGATTTTTAATAGATCAAAGTAACAGATGTCATGTTTTGTAGGATGAATCAATCTAATTACAGTGACATTATTATCTCAATGCTTTACTGACATGCTGTATTATATAACATCATACCACACATAAATCATCATGTTGAATGCATCATGGGCATTTGTGGTGTTGCTATGTATATTCATGAGTCCTTGTCTTTTTCACGCATCAACACCTTGCATATTGACAATTATGAATCTCTTTTTGTAGAAATATTTTCCACACATGACAAGTTGGTTGTTGGTGTTATCTATAGGAAACAAAACACGTCCACTCAGGAATTTTTTAATAGCCTAGACAAGTGTTTAAATTTTATGTCATCTAGGAACAAAAAATGTGTACTTCTTGGCGATTTCAATATTGACCTTAGTTGTGGAGTTGTACTACAACTAAAGTTGTGTATACATTATTTACACAGGTGTAAAGTCAAAATCTTGGTTATTCAATAGTGACACCAGGCTGTATATTTACTATATTAGTTTCTACAAATGAACTTCAGTCTACCAAGTGACTTCTTATACAATTCTATGACTGTTTGAATACCGGTATGTATGGAACTTTAGAAAATGAAACATTGTATAAATTTAATGAGGTGTGTGTATCTTAAATTTGCATTTTCCAAATCTATGAAAATAGTACCAATGGCATTGTAGCACAACTGTACAGTTTTTTAAAAATGTTTATCCACACACTGATCCATGCTATGTATAGGTGTTCATTAGCAGAATGTTTATCCAGTTACCTATCCACCCTATTGTCATCCTTTGCAATATTAATGAGATATTTACATAATTAATAGTTTTGCAGTAATGACCCTATATCTTAAGAATGCACGCTTTAAATTCAATGTAATTTAGTACATACATTAATGATAACAAACTGCATGTGTCATAAAGTTTGATAATACCGTATAGCTTGTAATTTTAATGAGTTATTTGCATAATTAGTGATTTTCAGTAATTACGCTAGAGCTTAAGGATGTACTCATTCTCTGGTGTTATATGGGTGTGTGAGCTCATTAAAAATATGCACTTCTGATCGCAAATTCGCAATAGATATATTACTTAATCGATAAAATAGAGAAAATATCATTGTATACTAGTACATGTATATTTTTGCATGTCATGCCTCTCAGTATCGAAACAATAAACGGTTCATGCATATATTCGGAACAGGTAGCCTGTGGGGGTCAGCTATGAAACGGTGATGCGAAGCCCAGGGTTAGTCGAATCGCCACTAAAACTACATCGAGCTGTACAACATTACACGTACAATTACTGAAATTTAACTAGCAAATTACAGTCTACCATCTTTGAAACAAGTGAATATATCCATCACCCTTTTGTAATAAAAACTTGGCGAATCTCATAAGGTGAACAGATTACACTAACCTAGATCGTGTGGTGGTGTCTGTGGATGGTAGGCTGGTAGCCTGAATGAGAATGAATGGGTACTCTTAGGTAGGTTTTATTTGAGTAGACGTGGTAACAAGGACAAAAATAGTTGACAAAACAACTACTTGAGTAGACCTGTTTACTATACGAGGTTTACTATACGAAAAGTCAAATTTACCCACCTTTACCCAACCTTTACCATACCTGTAACCCACCTAACTACCATCTCTGTCAAGGGGTAGTACGAGACAAAGTGACACTTTTGACTGTTCACAGCCTCCAGGGGAGAGGGAACCGGGGGTGAATTAAGTCAAAGCTGTCACTTCGTCTCATACTCACCACATTTACACACCCTCTGCTAAAGATTTACCCCAGTTGAAAGACATGGTCAAATATGACTTTTCATATAGTGGTACGTGGACTCTAGTGAAAGTTACAGCTGGTTAAAAATACACCAAACTCACTTTTTACAGAAGAGGATATGAACAATCTGATATAAACATATTATTGATCAATAGCATAGCATCAATTGAATCGTTACTATACAAAGTTATGTATTCGAGTGAATAGACCCAATTATTTTTATTCAAAACTACTGTCTAGTCTCTCACTCACGCCATTATGTCATATGCATTGTCTACGTTTCTACTACATGTAGTATATGTCATATGCATTGTCTACGTTTCTACTAGTATATAGCTATTTGGTTGGAGTTACATTACAATTCAAGGGAACAACATGAATATACGTGTTTTCTGCTGTTACATTTGATTACGTTATTTCATCGAAATTCTAAAATAAAACAGGATAAAGGACAATGTAGTATAAAATAAAGATGATAAATTCAGATCTGAAGAATATCTTTTCTAATTCAAAGGAACAATATGAATATATACATATTTAGTTTAGTTATTCAGCGTGAAGGCACTCTTACATTCGATTAAGCAACGAACCTCCTCTTGGTCAGTCATGAATAAAGGTTGTAAGTAACAGCAGAGACACATTCTAATGTACCACCCAACCCCAACTGCCAACCCACCAGAAAATAGTATCTTAAATCAAATTTTATTGCATTGTTAGCTATCATTCCACGTTTTTTATTACTCAAATAAAATCTGACATTCAAATCTTCAACGTAAACAACATGGAATGTACCCTTCTACATCTTTTGGTAATTCTCATACACAAATAACCTTTATTGCTGGGAATAAGTAGTCATTTTGACACCATTGCAAAGTGGGAAATTAATAAGCACTCATGAAATGCCTTTAACAACGATTCATTTACTTTTTAACATGATATTTCTACAGAATGTAGAGGGAGAACTGCATACAGAACAAATAACAAAAACGTTCTAAAGTAGCTGCCATATTGACTTTTTCCATTGCTCTCAATTGGTCAAAAGTGGGGGTAAAACATTCTGAAGGTTTCTAAAGGTGTTTTACTGAGTGATGTTTCTTTTCTATCTAATATTTGCAGGAGGTCCAATTTATGTAACTTGTATGCTAATATTGAGAGGTAAAATTTCAAATTTTGTGTAGACTTATACTTGGACTCTATATCATGTGTAGAATATACCTGTCCAGGATTCAATACTACATGTGTAGATACGTATTAAAACCAGATGCCAGATCTGAAAAGGAATATATTAATGTGTGTATGTACACTTGATAACAAGCGACTTCTGTCGTTTAGATTTCAAAATCAGTTCAAGAGATTTCGAAAAGGACCGTACACAAGCGGAGTTGCTAAAATACAAACTCCACGATCACATCTGTTGTAAGTATTCATTGCAGACTTGAATGTCGTGTACTAGTAAATGTTTTGTTGTATTGTCATGTGTGTTGGCGATTTTTTGCCCAAAACTCAACATATAATCTATATACTGAAAGTTTATTTTAGGACCAGACAGACTATTACGTTGCATTATATAAGCTTACACTCAAATGTTATGTTACAACATGACAAACTTTCACAGACACAGACAAACTGATAAAAGAGTCGCGTGAACCACAGACAGGTACATGTATGTGCATGAACCTACATCAGAGGGGCCCGGTGTTGTTTTTGTATCAATATTTGTCAGTTTGATAGTGATAAGAAGTACACTTTTTTTCGTTCAAATCACAGGCGTTTCTATATAACTCCTGCAATGGTAGTATATGTACAAATATTGCTTTCTAATACAGAGTCAAAATGATTTAATTTGTATGTATACATACATATAATGGGAATATTGATTAACGTTCAGTATATGCAATTGTCATGGGGAGGGTCATGTTTTAGAAAATGGGACAGAGGGGAGGGTCACTTTTTATGAATGGAGAATGGGGGAGGGTCATGTTTCTCTTAACAGACCATGTGTGATTTCCTCCGCCCCCTGTAAATACTGAAGGCTCCCTAAACCAACCAGAGTATTCAAAGTAACTGAAATAATTCATGGTTGCGTACATTTTTGAAAGAATAGCAATCAGCAACATCAAACAATACAGGAGATCAAATAAACCGGAAGCATCATACATAATATGCAAATGATATGCAAATAAATAAGCCAGAATTTATAATATTGTGATTAAAATGCAAAATTATACAACAGTCTACAAGTTTATAGTCTACAGGATGCCCATAAGTAGTCAGTACATTTATACAGATATAAAGCAATCATACAGTTCACATATTTTACATCATGATTTTACATCATTTATGAAATTGCTGCAAAAATTACCCTTAATATTGAAATAAAAATTGCCAACATATATTTTTTAATTGCTCAGATGATGGGGAACACAATGATATATGTTGGCAAAAAGTAACATGAATTTCACACATAACCCAAAAATCTGCCATATGCCCCCGCACTATTAGATAAAAATGCAAACAAAATGAGAGGTTGAAATAAAAATGCAAACAAAATGGGATGTTGAAATAAAAATGCAAACACAATGAGATAAAAATGCAAACAAAATGAGAGGTTGAAATAAAAATGCAAACACAATGAGAGGTTGAAATAAAAAAGCAAACAAAATGAGAGGTTGAAATAAAAATGCAAACAAAATGAGAGGTTGAAATAAAAGTGCAAACACAATTAGATAAAAACGCAAACAAAATGAGAGGTTGAAATAAAAATGCAAACAAAATGAGAGGTTGAAATAAAAATGTGAACACAATTAGATAAAAATGCAAACAAAATGAGAGGTTGAAATAAAAATGCAAACAAAATGAGAGGTTGAAATAAAAATGTGAACACAATGAGATAAAAATGCAAACAAAATGAGAGGTTGAAATAAAAATGCAAACAAATTGGGATGTTGAAATGAGAGGTTGAAATAAAAATGCAAACAAAATGGGATGTTGAAATAAAAATGCAAACACAATGAGATAAAAATGCAAACAAAATGAGAGGTTGAAATAAAAATGCAAACAAAATGAGAGGTTGAAATAAAAATGTAAACACAATTAGATAAAAATGCAAACAAAATGAGAGGTTGAAATAAAAATGCAAACACAATGAGATAAAAATGCAAACAAAATGAGAGGTTGAAATAAAAATGCAAACACAATGAGGTTGAAATAAAAATGTGAACACAATTAGATAAAAATGGAGACAAAATGAGAGATAAAATGAAAATGTAAACTAAAAATAATGTTAAGACAAGTGTTTTGGCACTAATCTCACCCCATAGTACTCAGCACTGGAATTCACTCCCAACAACAATAAAACTTATTTCTAATAGACACCAATTCAAAAAACAGCTAAAAATACATCTTTTCACAGAGTAATGTTTTTTTTGTAACTTGTCAAATGTTCCTTTGTACTTAGACTTATCCGCATTTTCCAATTAGCCCTCTAGTCACTTTGTATTCATTTTCACATTTCTTGAAATAGTAGTTTTTAGTAGTTACATTGTATTTCAATATTTCTGGTATCAAGTATTATAATTTAAGTAGTAGGTTGGATCATGGACACGACTAGGTATGTTTACCTATTTCCATGGTCCCCACCAGAATTAATATATTTTATTAGCATTTTTTTGTATTCAAACTTTTGTCTTTTCTTTCGTTATTGTTTAACTTTGGTGAAATAAAGATTCATTCATTCATTTGAGCGAAAAATATGATTTATACCCTGATCATTCATAACACAAAAAAAAACACACATCTACGACATTTGTTCTGCGATGCTGCATTCTCAGCAGAGTCTACATTACTCTTTCAAATATATTCCTTTGTTGAACAACGGAAAACATTACTAAATAATATCAATTATATTCTATATAACTGACAAATGTTAATAGGATACACTTCTCTAATTTTAGCAGTACTGTACAAAATGTAAACCGAAAACCATATGTATATTGCTTTGTACAGTGTGTCATAATATCAGACAGCAATATTAACATATATTTCTTTTCTATATACTGGATTGACCTCGTACATATAAATAGCTAAGTTATTTTTGTTCATGTTTCTTGCACTTTATACTTATTTCATATGGTAACCTTTAATGATTTCGCAAGGGATTATTACGTGTTTGAAATAAATAAAATTACAAAATATGATAAATTATGTAAATTGGCTATTCGTATGCAAGTATCTGTTTCTATAGGAGACTCACTATCAGCTTGAGTTACTAACTGTAATGCCATTCAGCACAAATCAAACTGGCCTTTTTAGAATGCCTTGCATTCGTCAATAAACAGAATGATCTCAGCATTAGCTTTAAGCCTTAGAACAATTCAACACAGGTTTACATGCCTGTAACATTATTATTCATTGGTATAAAAACCCGAAATAGCATTTGTCTGAATTTACTGGTATCTTTTCATGTCATTATGTTAATGAGATTCGTTTATAGATTGACATCAGTCACATGATACATATGTGGGTACATATGTATTGTTATTTTTTATGGGCTATTTGTTTTGAAATGACCTTTGACCATTGAGGTCATAGCTATTCATCTTTTGTACATTCTAATAACCTTTTGGAAATCATACCCCTGATTTTTACAGGCCTTGCAGTTAATTTTGTGGAAAATTTCTTGATATTGCGAAATTACATTTTTACATTGAACTCATAGTTTTTCGGTAATGTTTTATTCAGTAAAAATAAAATCCCCAGTGAAACACTTTTTTTTTTACTAATAGTTACCCTACATATCTCTGTCTTAGATCAGTGAAAATTTGGTCAGGGAAAATTAGCTTATTGCTCTTTTCAATGAAAGTTAACTCGCTTGAAAATGTATTCCACGTTATTTGTATTCTAGTTTATGCACTCACTGACACTAGACTTGTCTGTGTATGAATAAGGATTTCAACATGTGTAGGGCAAGTTAGTTAAATCTCAAACAACTATAAAGAACTATCGAACTATAGTGGTCTGTGGTCAAATGCAGTTGGTTGTACATCTACATTAAACAACTTATAGAAAAGCATAAAATTTATTTAACTTATCTATTTCCCATGTAAATTTTTTTTTCATTTGCACTGCTTCTTTTGTCTTCTAGTTTCCTATACGTGTTACGATCACTATGATCATCTCCACCTATTCATCTATTGGAGAGGATAGTGATCGTAGAGAGCGTCGACAGGTAGAGGGACGAGACTACATCTTTTGTGTCTCAAAATTCAAGGAAAAACATAACTCCACCTGCTAACACATGATACAATGGACAACAAACAGAGGATATGAAATACTGTTATTATTTACTCTTTTCAATGACATCTTAAAAGATATAACAAGTATATCGAAGTTCAGATTTGCAACATGCCACATTTTCTTCATAAAATGCCATATTTTATACATGCTAAAATGGGAATGAATAGCGAAATGTTTTCACTTACTTTCATTTTCTGATGGTGAAGAATCAAGGCTTCCATATTGTGGTGTGTGTTCCTCCATCTTTCAAAGTACTAAAGCTACCTGATTAAACAACCGTCCTCATTCACTTCAGAGATAATCCAATCACTGATAAATTCATGTCTCTATAAGCTTCCCTTTGTACATCACTGTTATTGCGTTATAGTTTTTCTAGACAAGAGAAATATTGATATAACATCAAAATTATAATGTTTTCACATCACTGGCACTGTGTAATAGTTTTTCTAGACAATAGAAATATTGATATAATATCAAAATTATAATGTTTTCACATCACTGGCACTGTGTAATAGTTTTTCTAGACAATAGAAATACTGATATAACATCAAAATTATAACGTTTGTACATCACTGGTATTGTGTTATAATTGTCTAGACAATAGAAATATTGACACAATTACATGACATGAATTAATTAGTTATTGCAAATAAATTATGTAACTTACATATCTTGGGCAAGGCCTATTTTGAATTAGAGCCCATATTTCTACATTTCTTATTGTAACACCTTAAAAATGATGAGTCAGTCGGTTAAAAATTTTTTAAAAAATTTTAATATGTATAAGTACATGTTGGTGGAAATTTCATTTTACAGTCACACTTGAACAGTCTGAATGAATTTAAAATGACAATTTAAGTCAGAAATAAACTTTGAACCATTCATTTATTAAATTGACAGAATTTCAGTAATAAATGGTAATTTTACTCAGGTACACACTCATGGTGTTCACAATCAATGATGCAACTTTTATTTAATCCTGCATTTTTTTTTTAAATTTCACCAGACTGAAGAAAATACGGGGTCAGTTGCAGGTCATAGGAAACATCGAACACATTTTTACTATTTATTTTAAAATTTGCATTTTTGTTTTCCAGTGAAATAAGCGAAAATAAATCTTTAGCGAAAATATCTAGGTTTACAGTATTCAAATATGGGCATGATACACCTAACCTGTGTGACCATGGTAAATGTATGCGGTGCCAGCATGAGTATCAATATATCGGGATGACGTAAATGACATATTATTTAGATTTTCAAAGCAGATCTAAGGCACGTCATTCATCAACAAAGTTCTTATTTTACTGAGAAATGTTTGTTCAAGGACGTAAAGCTATTATTACAAATAAATTTATAATAAAATAATCTGGATAATAACACACGGTATTATACATTAATTCACATTAAAACACGCTATGACACACAGTGTGTGCATGTTACTGACAATGCCATATTATGTGTACATGTACAACTACAGTGAAATTACACTCCATGTCAGGCTACTAGAAATTGACATACCAATATGACAGTGGTGAAAATAATTACTTAAGGACTTTTGTCTCCATAAAAGATTTAAACTTGCAGTTAAAACAAATTTATCTTCAAAATTGAGGTAAGAAGGTCTCCCTTCCTGTTTCATTTTTACAATACTGATCATACTGAATCCAATCTGATATCATCATCAATAATATATGTTATGTACAGTGAGTTTGATTGCTGTCATGAAAGTTACAGATATATTCATCATTCAAATTTTTAAAAAAAATTTAAAAGTTAAATTCATTACACAAAAAACTTATATCACGAGAGCTAGATATTTTGACTTGAAGTTGAAATAAATCCTGAGTCCTGTAAGTTTTAGAGCATACACTACTGATGTTGAAAACAGCCACATTTTAGTTTTTAGGAAAGCAACAGATGCATAAGCAGACTTAGTGTAAACATACATGTATAATAATATGTTGCCATGCATGTAGTTATCCCAATAATGTAACTGTTATTGCTATAGTATAATATCAAATCTGCTTTATTCTCAACAACCTGTTACATAAATATAACAAGCCTTCATAGAAGACATATTCCCGACTGGTCTGTTGTCTGGCAAAGTAATTACACAAATTTAAATTTCGCATTGAAGATGAAGGTCAAGGTCAAAGCTTTAGTATCAAGCAAGTATACTAGATACAGGTATACTTGCATATTCTACAAGTATACTTAAATGGTGTCACTAGATGCAAAACTTCAAGTTATTGAGCAATTTGTTCTTTGACCTTGAAGGGTATGTTCAAGATCAGAAATCAAGGTAAAAAAAAAAGGAAGCCAACCTCTGATGACAGGGGTGTAGACACTTGAATTGAGTCTCTGTATTCAACTTCTGCATTAGCTGCAACTGAAATATTTTTGACATTTTTTAGTTTCATACACCCTGAACAGCATTGAATGATCACCTGTGGGAAATGTATTTTTTTTTTTTTTTTTTTTTTTTTAAGCTTTCTTCAAATAGATTTGTGGGCCTGGACAATCATGATTTAACCCTGTGTTATTGCAATACTTATGACTACCCAGTAATACCGATTGTCGAATTTTACATGTACAATGTCTAATTATTGGTATTTTAACACTACGGTTGTTCATTACCGTCAGACAGACATACCCATAGACATGTTGTTATTTCCCTGGGTCTTTGAATAAATTATATCTTCCTTCCACCACTGAGACTTTTCTCAGCACTTTTGACATTTTATTCAGCATAAAACAATTATTTCTGATGCAATTAATTTATGTCCAGGTTTAGCAAAGAATTTCGTCAGATTGTCTGGACTAAATATTATACTAGTAGTGCATACAGTAGAAATGCAGTAGTTATTGGAGAAGAGTACACCAACTTGTTGATATCGTGACACCCCCTGAAAAGACTCGTCACATGCACCACATTCGATGAAAACTGTATTTTGTAAAGCATAAAACTTACCATCTCCTTATCAATGTTCACCAGATGGGTAATATAACATCATTCATTCATAAGTGTACGTTGCAGATAAATACACATAACGTTACATTCGTGACCATCTATGTGTCCCGCCCGAATGAACACTGTCACTTGTCGACTGGCTCGAGCTGACACCTCGATATGAAAGTGCGCCTCCAAGCGTCTGGAGTTGCATTCCTGGAAAACAAAACAGAGAAAAAATGTTCCTTTTTTGAGTTAAAAAAAATGATATTCACAGTTCAGATATGTCAATAATTGTGACAAGTATACATTTTTTTAAAAGAAATTCTCAGAACAGATTGGTCTGAAGTACAATATTCACGATGATATAAACATAATAAATGGCAGGGTAAAGGTCAAATTATGTCATTTCCTGTTGAGTGAGCTAGGTTGGCAGACGACTTATTATATTTACATTGGTGATACGTATGAACTGCTCAGTCGTTTGCCAAAGGTTCATCGGACCATGCATGTGTGTCTAAACTTACAACTTCGTCAAACGTGTAATCATCACCTGAAAACTTAGAGGAACGAAAGTAACCTTCGTGTACCGCGTATCAAATATATGATTGCTAGTGACATTCGATAGTGCACTATATAGCTATAGTGCGTCATTGTTGTTGTTGTTGTATTTCAGTGCCAGCGGCATATGTCACGCGATCACGGTCATCATAGACGTTCGTGAGGTTGTTGCTTTTGTTGAGCAGATTAGGAGCATTATTGTTCAACATTTTTTTTATCTTTTGATAACTGACCTAAACTTTTGATCACTATGATGAAAATAGACATTCACAATCACATCCTACCAGAGAGATGGCCAGACTTGAAAGAGGTGAGTATTTTGTACATCATGTGTGAGCTACTGCGTCAAGGTCATGTGAAGGTTAAAACATGGATAGACTTGTGTATTTGTCGATGCACTCTATTAGCACTGATTTAATGTGTACTTGCGAGTGTGTGTGATGTGCAGTTATGCATTATTATTTACATGGATGTTTTTTCTAGAAAGTGCCCCATTTCGCACTAACGGAAGACAAATGCAATGTTAAATCAATCAATCAATCAATCAAAAAAAATGTTCTATGGCGCTTAACAGGAACAAAAGTAGATCATTGTAAAAAAAGGTTAGACATATATACATGTACTAAAATTAAGAGTTGTCCATAAACCCATAAACCTTCAAGAACAACTCCTGCAATTAGCTACAATATTTTATTATTTATAAAATGGAAATACTAATAATTGTAGCTTAAATTTTGGTACTGACTGTTTGATATAGAGTGATTAATTAGTATCATATATTATGAATTTGAAAGTCATTGGAATGGGCAGGTTCATGATTATTTGTGAGTTTTGTCAAAAACTGACGATATCAGTAATTTAATGAGTGACAGTTATATACATGTAAATGGTATTAATTTTGTCAAAAGACATATGGTATTGTGGTAACTTATTTTAGACCAAAAAAATGTAAACATAGACTCATAGAAAGACCTGTTCAAACCAAACCCACCAGCATGCAATGATCTTGTTATAAATAAAATCACAAATGTAAATGTATAGAGCATATTTTTCTGCTGTTGCAATGGAAAAAAAAATATTCCAAACAGAATGAGAGAGATATAGAGATGTATGATCACTGCACAGGGAGCCAGGAACTGTTACAAACAAACAACTATGCATGGGTAAATGGAATATCATTTTAAACTTATGGTAATTATGTATAAACATGTATATATGTGTATACAGGCCTGTATACTATTGAACTAATATAATTCTGTATGTTTCTATAGATATACTATCTATGCAAACAATAGAAACATACAGTATATTATTTCAATGGTATAAAGGCCCTTATACATAGATACATGTTTATGGATAGTTACCATGAGATTAAAATGGTATTTCATTTACATGCATATTTGTTTGTTTGTTTGTTTGTTTGTTTGTGTGTGTGTGTGTGTGTGTGTGTGTGTGTGTGTGTGTGTGTGTGTGTGTGTGTGTGTGTGTGTGTGTGTGGTGGGGGTGTAACATGTTCCTGGGCTCCCTGTGATTATTGGCCTCAGACCACTAAATAGAGTATTGGCTGATAGTATTAGATTACTAATCAGTGTATAAATAAACATAGTCACTAGTATTTTAATTATTAACTTAACTGGTGACCTGCCCTACTTACAAACTTGTTCACCAGGGTTATGTCTAGTGGGTTGTGTATGACTTCAACAACTGGTCTTTCAATCCAGGTGAAATAATGTATATAAACATTAGAAATATTGAATTTGAGTAGATTTTTCAAATTTCAAGATTTGTGACTTTATATGATCGGTTGATTAACCAGTCATGTTCTTAGGTATTTTCCTGTAATGGAAGAGACTAATACCATTTCTCCCCAGAAAGTCAGAGTATTAGAAATAGTATTTTGCAAAATTCACATTTAGTTTAGTGCATTTCAAAGAACATTGAGAAATTACCAAATATGATACAATACTAAAAGTGAAAATGATATGAAAAAAACACTCATAAACAAATAGCAGCCAGTGATTCTTTCTTCTACGGATTTTTTCACTGACATCACGACCACTGCACATTCTGTGAAATTGTTGTTTTGGCAGTCACACCATACCTTATCAGTTGGATTTTGTTTTCAACACTAGTCTGACGTAAGATTGGCAAACTATGTGGGTACGGGTCAACATGGTTATTCAACTACTGTACTATAGCATACAATGCTACAACCCCTGGCAGGGTCACTATTATATTATAGCTATGGCAGCCAGATTTGCAAAGGGGCATGTACCACACATTTCCAACCCCAGACTCTATTTTAGACCATTCTAGCTAAAAGTATATCCCCATAACATATTTAAATTATACTGTTTCTAATAGGTCCCCAGTTTGGGAATAGAATGTGTATGATGAATGCCATTTAATAATATGAAAACATTTGTTTTCTAGCTTCCCCACAAATGAGTAACACATTAGAAACATGACATATGTGCTATAAAAGTAGAATTTGTAGAGAAATTACCCCCATTTTAGATCATTTTGTGACACATCTATTATTTTACACTCAGGGAGTCCAACTTTATGCAAACCTTGGCCACTTCTTCCCTAACTTCAAACCTACTAAAACCTTTTGCTACATACAACGACTTGACTATACAGTCAAGTCCAGAATGTCATTTGTCAGTGATTTTAGTATATGTACAAAAAATGTATTTACAATATACTAGTGAGACAGTATTCATTATTAATTAACTACATGTAATTGAAAAATCTTACCTGTAATTAAGATATAGAATTTGTTTAGGTTAAGTGACTTTTTTCAAAAAGAACATTTTTGTCATATAATATGACTCTAGTAATTGAGGCTTTGATTTATTAAGATAGACACAAACTAAAACTACTATTGTTGTCTGATGTGGTATATACATAAGTGGATGATAAGTGTTCCCCAGTTGTGCAAATCTTAAATCACCCTGTGGTCAAGATACATGTAGTGTAAACATTGGAAGTTCCAAAACAGTACATTCCACGTTTACATGTATGGAACTAGCTTTCAGAGATCGGCCCTACTGAGAGTGAGACTAATTAAACTAGTGTTGATTTATAATAAGTGTATCACTGTTGTATCAACATGATGCGATGATAGTTTTGGTATGTGTATATCTTGATAAACTGAAGCATCGATATCTTGATAAACTGAAGCATCACTTACCAGAGTAATAACTGAGACAAACAATTCCATTTCAACGTTACTCGATTGTTGTATATTACAGAGATATGGTTATGGAGGGTGGGTTCAACTACATCACCACTGCCAGGGAAAAGCCAAGATGATGAAGGATGGCAAGATGTTTAGAGAAGTGGATGCAAACTGTTGGGATCCTGAAGTGAGGATGAAAGAGATGGATGAAACAGGTAAATCCATGACAACAATAATGTGATACAAAATATGTGAATCACCTTGGTAACTAAACATATGTTATAACCATGTACCCTCCACCAATGTTACATGTATAAACCCATTCCTCTGCTGGTGCTCAATCTTAGGGAAAAATTTACTGTTTTGAAAAATTCTATAAGCTAGTATAGATCAATGTTTGACATTTATTATTATGGAATGTGTCTTTACAGGTGTCACAGTTCAAGCTCTTTCAACTGTACCTGTGATGTTTAGTTATTGGGCTAAGCCAGAAGATACTCTGGATTTATGTGAAATTCTGAATGATGACATAGCTAAGATTTGTAAGAAACATCCTCGCAGGTTTGTTGGCCTTGGAACTGTACCCATGCAGGCACCAGATCTAGCAATACAGGAAATGAAACGATGTGTACAGGTAGGAATATATATCCTTAGAATAAATAAGTATCCTATTGCAACTGATCAATAAACTTTTCAGATTTTTATTTCTGTGTATACCTTTTCAGTTTCATATTGATTTGCGGTATCTGTTTTATGGACGATATTGAACCAGTAAAATAGAAAATTCTTCATTTGTTCGAATGTACTGTTTATTTTATGTTTATTTTTTTTTTGTAGCTGATAGAATTTGATTCTTATACCTGACACTGCCAACTTTTCCTTATAAATCCTATATTTTTAGTAGACCTGTTCTGAAAATTCTTTGCTGGTATTTTACATAAAATTCTGCACGATCAGTTTGATAAACTGTTTAGCCATACCAGGTTCTGTATAGTGCTTTCAGAACAACATAGCAAACTATCCTTAGTATAGACCACTAACATGAACAGCATTCAATTTGTTATTACAACACACTGTTTTATAGTAAATACAGACAAAAAACACTTTCGATGATCTTTGTTCTAGTTTCTACC
This sequence comes from Glandiceps talaboti, assembly GCF_964340395.1. Lineage (NCBI taxonomy): Eukaryota > Metazoa > Hemichordata > Enteropneusta > Spengelidae > Glandiceps > Glandiceps talaboti. Next base: position 16,632,497 of record NC_135552.1, read on the forward strand.
AATCTCATAAAATCTGACATGATGAATATGGCTCAATTTCTTTATTGACTTCTCTTTGTTTAGTGTTGTTTGTTTTCAATTTTGTTGTTGCAGGAGTGACCACCTTCATCACATATTGTTTTTATCTGTTTAATATGTAACATGAATGTAATTATCATTTCATTTCAGACACTTGGCTTTCCAGGTATTCAGATAGGATCTCACATCAATGAATGGAACTTAGATGCAGCTGAATTACAACCCATCTTTGCCGTAAGTAGACTCATTTCTTGTGTCATGTTTAATAAATACAGTCCAAAACTCAATGTTTTGTGTTTACTATTTTACTATTAGACTATATTTCATTCCTCAAAGATTTAGACTTCACCCCACAAAAGAAAAACGTTTTTCCTTACTGTCATGTGTAAAGAATGAAGTAGTTCAGTAAAAACTATAAGTTTTTGTTCATAAAGCTTTTACACTCAGACACATAACTAACACTCGGACTAGGTTTGTTAAGCAAACATACATGTACTGTATATGTTCTCCCCTGCTTTTTCTTTTTGCCTTTAATTATTTTTCTGTTAATTATGAGAAGAATGACATACACTTCTTTTTTTACTCTACTATAATGTACAATCTTTGTGCAATGGGCTGAGGCCTTAGCATTTGAAATAAAGCAATTTTATTATTATATTTATTATCCTGGTATGTGAAAACCATGTAAAGGGTTCTATTCATCAAATGTAACTAGTGATATTTGAGCTCTATAATGTGTAATCCACTGCCAGTACTCTTTACTGTTACTAATTTAAAAATAATTCCATGAAAGCTTCGATGATGTAAAAATAGGAAAGCATGCCATCAAATCATATACAAAAATGTGTGTTTATGTTTCAAGTCTTTTTTTTTCCTGGGGGGGGGGGGGGGGATATGTTTTTATAGGTTGATATTTTCCGAGTGACTGTCTTGTGTATTTACTGTAAAAAAATGATTTCATTCACTTTACTTAACCAGCATGGGTGGAGATGCTTTTAGTGCCCTTTCTAGTTCATTGTCTTCCCTTTGCAATGATTGAGTTTATCATTCTAAATGAAGAGCTCTTTTAAGATTATGTCACTAAATGTTAGGGGTTTGCGAGCTTACAAAAAAAGAAGAAGCATTTTTATTTGGCTTAGAAAGTATAAACCACAAATAATTTTTCTTCAAGAAACTCATTCAATTCCCCAAGATGAGTCAGTGTGGAGTAAGAGTATCCCAGGACACTGTATTTTCTCACATGGTTCCAATACCAGTAGGGGCACCGCTGTAATGATATTAAATCTGGATTACAAGATTAATTCAGTAGAAACAGATACAAATGGCAGAATAATTATTATTTCAGTTGATATTATGGGTAAACCTTATCTTTTAATTAATACTTATGCACCAAATCTGGAGACTGAACACAAAATTTTTTTGGAGACCCTTTCCTCAATGTTAGACCCTTTTCTTGAAGACCCAGGTAGAGAAATAATTTGGGGAGGTGATCAAAATATTACTTTGAATAACTCTCTGGATAGAATGGGAGGAAATCCATCAATTTGGCAGGGCTCAATTAATAGACTTGAGGATATCTGTTGTAATTTTGATCTTGTTGACATATGGAGGATTCAAAATCCAGATGAAAAACGATTCACATGGAGGCGTCTCAGACCAAATTTAATTCAGAGTCGAATTGATTTTTTTATGATTAGCAGCTCTGCCCAATTGATGGTTACTGATACTGATATCATACCCAGTGTCCTTACAGATCATTCAGCTATTACTTTAGTAATCGGGGATAGAACTTGTAAACCTGGTAGCTCCTATTGGAAACTAAACAACAGTCTTTTACAAGATCCTGATTATATAACTTTGATACAGGAAAAGTTTCAGTCATGGGTTGAGGAATATGGTACTGTAATTGATAATGGTAAGCTCTGGGACTTTCTGAAGTATAAAATTAAAGTGTGTTCTATCGCATTTGGTAAACATAAGGCACAGTCTAGGAAAAAAAGAATCCAAGAACTGGAAAATCAACTTAAACTTCTTGATCAGCAAATATCCTGCAATCCAATAGGTGCTACCAGGGATGCCTTGGAAAATGTTATGCATGAATTACAAGTAGAATATAATTATATCACAGAAGGAGCTATTATACGTTCTCGTGTGGACTGGTATGAACTTGGGGAGAAAAATACCAAATATTTTTTAGGTCTTGAACGTAGAAATGCTAAAAAGGGTCAGATTGTAAATTTAATTGATAATACAAACAAGGTACTGTCTAAACCTGAGGATATTCAGAAGGAAATCAAGGCCTTTTATATTAAACTTTACTCCAGTAGGTTACATGAATCTTTACCACAGGATGGACATACTTTTAGTTCCCATACCAGGTTAAGTGATATTGATAGAAACTCCTGTGAGGGCCTTATTACTATGCAGGAAGCTATTGACTCCTTGAATTGTTTACCAGGTAACAAGACACCTGGAAATGATGGACTCACCCCTGAGTTCTACTTTACATTTTGGCCCTTAGTAGGCCAGTACGTTCTGAATTCATTCAACCATGCTTACCATCAAGGTGAAATGAACAGTAGTCAGAGACAGGGGGTCATCACACTGCTTGAGAAAAAGGATAAGGATAAACGTTTTATTAAAAATTGGAGACCAATAACATTGTTAAACACAGACTATAAAATTCTCTCTAAATGTATTGCACGTAGATTAGACAAGGTTTTGCATAAAATAATTCATGAAACACAAACTGCCTTTGTTAAAAACAGAAACATTGCAGACTCTGTCCGGCTTATTGATAGTATTCTTAATTTCACTAAAGACACTAATATACCTGGAATCTTAATGGCAATTGACTTTCAAAAAGCGTTTGATAGTCTTGAATGGAACTTTATTTTTCTTACTCTAAATTCTTTTAATTTTGGTCCCTCCATTAAACATTGGATTAGTACATTTTACAAGAACCCAACAAGCTGTGTGATGAACTGCGGTCTCTCTACCGGATATTTCGATATTTGTAGAGGGGTAAGACAAGGAGATCCAATATCTCCAGCACTTTTTATTATGTCACTTGAACTACTTTTAGTTGCCTTACGGGCTAATACCTCTATTCATGGTATAAAAATATGTATGTCAGAGATAAAAGCCTCCGCATTCGCAGATGACCTCACATGTTTTCTTGCTGACCTCGACTCTGTAAATAATTTGCTTACTCTTCTTGAGACTTTCAGTATTTATTCAGGTCTTTGTGTAAACTTTGAAAAATCAGAAGCAATGTGGATTGGTTCATGGAGATCCCGAAACGATACACCATTCGGGGTGATGTGGCCAATGTCCCCTTTAAAGATTGTTGGTATTTATTTTTCTTACAATTCTGATCTTGCATATGGTATGAATGTCAGAGGACCCATGGATTCCTTGAAAAAATGTCTGACCTTATGGTCTGCTAGAAAACTTACTTTAATTGGCAAGGTGCAAATTATAAAAACCCTTGTAATTCCAAAATTTTTATATTTGTTCAATTTGATTGTTATGAACAAAAGGGACATAAAGCAAATCAATAAGCTACTCCATAAATTCATTTGGAATGGGCCAGAAAAAGTGGCAAGATCAACATTGATAGGGGACATTGGCCAAGGAGGACTTAATATGCTCGATGTCTTTGCCTTGTATGATGCTTTCAGAGTGAAATGGATACAAAGATATTTAAATGGTGAAATTTCACATCCATGGAAAATCCCTTTTTCGTATTATTTAAGACCAGTGGGGGGTAGCCTTATTTTCAAGTGTAATTTTAGAACCAGTCTTTTAGATATTACCATTCCTCCATTCTTTAGGAGTATTCTAGTAAGTTGGCAAAAGATGTTACCTTATAATAACATACAGTCGGTAGAGGATACTGTAATCTGGAATAATGCCAGAATTCTTGTGAATAACAGAAGTGTTTGTTACCTCGATTTTATTTCAAAAGGAATTGTTTATATTGCAGACATATTTGATCCAACTGGTAAGATCAAGGGATGGGAAGCCCTTGAAAGTATAGGTCTCTCAAAAATTCACCTCCTCCTGTGGAGGGGAGTTATATCGGCACTTCCTTTGGAATGGAGGAATGGTAATCCTGTTCATGTGAGACCAGAAACTCCTGTGGGTCTTTTTGTTAAAAATTCTTTTTTTCCAATAGAGAAAACCACTTGTAAGAAAGTTAGAAAACAACTTTCAGCAAATTATTTTATTCCACCCAGAGCTCAATATTACTTTCAGCACATACTTGAGACAGAAATAGAAGTAAATGAGTGGAACGAACTTTATCGCATACCTTTTCAGGTAACAGTTGAAACAAAACTTCAAGAATTTCAGTGGAAATTAAATCATAATATCATTTTTACCAATTATTCATTATTTCGTATGAAACCTCCACTGGTCGAATCAAGCCTCTGTACTTTTTGTAAGCTTACTGACGAGACAGTACTTCACCTTTTTTGTAATTGTGAATGTGTTAAACTAATATGGAATCGACTGTTTGTAGCATGGGGTAAGATTTTGAATATTCAAGAAAATCTATCTGAAAAGCAAATACTACTTGGTGACAGACTTTTCGCACCTATACTTAACCACATTGTAATCATCACTAAGACAACAATATATGACTGTAAGCTAAATGGTAAAATACCTTCCTTTAACATGGTTAGGCAGAAAGTTAATCTTAAAAGGAAAATAGAATACTACATGATGAAAAGGAAAGACATGTTAGATAAATTTCATCAGAAATGGAATGACTTAAATGGCAACATTGTGTAACAGTCAAAATTATCATGAAATGAGAAAGCAAAACCTCCCTTCTTTGTATGTACTCTTTCTTTATTTCCTATTGTTCCACTTCTGTACACTTGTATATGTATACATTTTGTTTGAAAAGCAATAAAGACTGATTAAATATAAAAAAAAAAAAAAAACCAGCATGTCTCATAAAATGTAATGTAACCTTGTAAATGATATAAATACATGTGCATTAAGTTGATCGTAGTTTTATCAGAGGTAGACATCACAATGTCTTTCCAAGGATGTCAGCTGAAATAGTTCCAGTCTCATTCCATGTGTGTCTAAACAATACAATACAAGGGAAACAAGGATGCCTCGGTGTTTCACTCATGAGACAATGTTTTTTACACATAGACAGACAAGTTCAAATGCAAAAGAAACAGTTATAGATTTAGAGGTGCCAATCACAGTGGGAATGTAGAAGCAGATTAGTTACCATGTTGATTATCAAATGGAAAGTAAACAATTGAAGCCATTAAAATCATCAAGTCAATGTGTAATGTTTCAGCAGAAGCTTGTTTCTACTGCACTGAATAGTAATAGTAGCACTTCAATGTGATTCCTGCTATGTGTGTGTGTTTATGCCTATGTTACTGTTAGTCTAGAGGTGTATTGTATCTATCTTTGTGCATAGACCCTCCACCCATGCACGGTTGGTGGAGGGTCTATGCTTTGTGTCAAAAACCTTTTGTCCTATGACTGAAACACCAATTTGAAAGCAAATTCATTTCTCTTAAAAGAGTTGTGATCAGACCATATATCAAAAACAAAGCATGTATGATGCAAGTATTGTGATCGATTAGCATGCCTTGAAAGGGTTTAGTACCTGAATAAACGTAAACTGTTTATAACTCATGCAAAATTGTGATTTCAATGCTTTGTTTCTTATATAACATAGCACATTTGATGTTGCTCAACTATTTTTAGAGGTAATGGCTAATGCGTATGACTTTTAAGAAATTTGTAATTTTTTTGTTCAGTAAATCTTTATGTGACTTGTTTTATAAGTACACACTCAGTGTTTAGAACAAAATGTGTTTGTGAATTGAGTTTGCTGGAGTACCCTTTTGTTATCTACCGGTAGTGCCGAGCTTTATTACAGTGTATTAACAGTAAATAATTGAAAAGCATATTAAATTAACATGAAGATAGATACCTGACAGAGTTGTGGTGGTGTGAATATACTGGCAGAAATGAATATGGTCACTGCAGGTCATTCATGTTAAAGAATATACTAGTTTTTACAGAGATCATTCAAATGAAAGTATTAATTTCTTTTTAAAGTCCTGGACACATGAGAAAATCTTGTACACTGATGACCTTGTGTACGTTATAACTACAGCTCTGAAAGCACAGTCAGCCAATGAAAATACAGAAGTATCTTAATCATGACATGTCACTCCACTCAAAGATACATCAATTGTCAATGGGAGAAAATGTTGTTTATGAAAATCCAGACCAGTTGAAATAGTTCCAACTTATCAACTTCTGTATGCCAAGGTGATATCTTTTCACATGTAAAGATACTTGCATAAAAGGCAACTTTGATTAGACAGAAGAATTGCAGTGAAGTCTCATCACATTGTATTGTTAAATAAAAGAAATGGCATTGAAATGACTGAATAACACTTTAGATTACATACTATTACATGTAGGGTTGAAGGAGAAGAAAAACCAGAATTACTGCCTCCTTCAAGTTATGTACAGTTCTATTTTACTACTAGTATACAATGTCCAATAAAACAAATGGAAAATTATATTTTTTATAAATAGTTTTTTGTTATATGACCAAGGGTTCCATTTCCTTACAAGTAATATTTCGCTGTTCAGGTCAACCGACTTTGTCAAACTGTCTGTTTGCTGGCTATACAACAAGGCAGTGTAGTTGCAATGATGTGGTTGTAATGTTGAATGCAATAGGTATGTCCGTCCCTGTTCATAGTGTTATCCCCATTGTCTTCTGATCTGGAGAGATTAGATAATTTGCCTGGATTAACCTAGCCTGTTCTCTGTTCATGATCTTAGCAGAGTCCCAATTGATGATGTTATTATTTTAGGTGACAGATAATTTATTGAATATTTTGGATCAGTTCCATAATCTGTATGAACACATCAATGCAACTATGCCTCCAGCAAACAGAGAGGTTTTTTTTACAGAGCTTGCTGACCTCAACAGATGAAACATTGTTCATAAGTAATTGGGTGTGTAACAAACCATTTATTACTATGTTTTACCAACCTAAGAACGTATTTGAGAATACGATGATATTATTTTGAGAAGTAACATCTGTAGGATATGATATCAAAATACTTGTTACTTTCTTACTGTACTTCTCCTTTGTAATTTTCAGCTGTTGTAACGATATCATCATCATTATGTCTTATTCATATCTCTGATTTGTAAGGTATGTAATGTTCTATCACTTGACTCAAACACAAGTCTTTTTGTGTTATTACTGACAGGCAGCTGAAGAAATAGGATGTTCCATCTTTGTACATCCATGGGATATGGAGCTGAGTGGGAGGATGGCAAAGTATTGGTTACCATGGTTAGTTGGTATGCCTGCAGAAACTACCACTGCTATGTGTTCCATGGTGTTTGGTGGTGTGCTGGAAAGATTCCCTAAACTGAAAGTCTGCTTTGCACACGGAGGTACTATAACAATTTATGCATATTACATACCCTTCTCATGGTCCTCACTATCCCAAAACAATCAGGCAATCAATTAATCAATAAAGCTGCCTGGTGTAATCAATCAATCAATCAATCAATCAATCAATCAATCAATCAAAAGTATTTACATGACACCCTATAACTAACTTGACTGGAGAACTATTCTCGTCAATGCCACCAAACAGTTCAAATAACTAATTGTGTGCTTCACTTTTCAGCTGGTTCATTTCCTTACACCATTGGACGTATTGAACATGGATTTAATGTTCGTCCTGATCTGTGTGCAGTTGAGAACCCCATCAATCCAAGGAAATATCTGGGACAGATTTACACAGACTCATTGACACATGACCCAAAAGCTCTAAGGCTATTGGTCGATGTTATGGGAGAGGTATGTATTATATGAATGAATTAGCTGTATTCCTGTAGGGGTCATATGAGCAAGGTTACTCTGAAAGGCCAGTCAACTTGACAGGAACATAAGCAAAATAGAGGATAGATAATTAAGGGAATGACGAATGTTTTAAATTTGTACAGAGGAAGGTGGACATTTAATACTCAATACATCGTCATGTCAGTGCAATACATGTAAGGTCATATCTCCTATACAATTGTATAGCAGATATGGCCTTATTGCACTGACACGGTGATATGTACCTTCCTCATACATGTAGGAAGATGGTGTGTTCCAACACTTTCCAGGATATGTTCCAGTGTTGTATGCCTATTAAAGTTTGCATCTTTAAGTTATTTTCAAGAGCATTATTATGTGTGATCTTTTGTACACATGACTTACGTACTTTGCATTTTATATAGGATCGTGTGTTACTGGGAAGTGACTATCCGTTCCCACTGGGTGAACACCATCCAGGCAAACTGATCGAATCTATGGACGATTTCAGTGATCAACTCAAGGTAGGTTAATATCTTTATATATCTAGGACCTGCTATAGTCATCTACTATAACATCCATCGCTGTCATTTTATACATTCTATGTACCAGTTTCATTTTCATTAGAAATGTTCTAGTTTCACACCTTCAGTCATAGAGCATAATATTATGTGTAAGGTGTATGTTCACATTTGTTATAAAATGCTCTCAGGATTTTGATGACTTTTTATTATGGTATGGGTTTTGTAAACAATGCATACTGTAGTGGCAGCACCGGGCCATGGAAGGCTGTTTGTATGAGTATACTAAGTCAGTACAATCAAAGTCTGAATAGTTCATATCCACAAAATCAAGGCTTTATCATACAACACATGACCATAGGGAAATTATTTTTTTGTCTTATTTGTGAGATTTAATTGATATTTGCTGAGGATTCAATTTCCATATTTGGACATAGTGTGCCAGGTGTGTGATATAGGAAATTATTGCACATCATTGAACTCATTCTTTTCCATAACATCACATGTGTATCCAACTTCTGGTGTATAATAAATGATACTTGTATGTTTCACAGTTCACTATATTCATTCTGCAGATAACCTCAGTGAACAGACAGACAGACAGACAGACATACATACATACATACATACATACATACATACATACATACATACATACATACATACATACATACATACATACATACATACATACATACATAACGGTACATACATACATACATACATACATACATACATACATACATACATACATAACGGTACATACATACATACATACATACATACATACATACATACATACATACATACATACATACATACATACATACATAACGGTACATACATACATACATACATACATACATACATACATACATACATACATACATAACGGTACATACATACATACATACATACATACATACATACATACATACATACATACATACATACAGACAGACAGACAGTGACAGACATACAGACAGACAGTGACAGACAGACATACATACATACATACATACATACATACATACATACATACATACATACAGACAGACAGACAGTGACAGACAGACATACAGACAGACAGTGACAGACATACATACATACATACATACATACATACATACATACATACATACATACATATATACATACATACACACATACATACATACTGTATATACATACATACATAGACAGACAGACACATACATACATACATACACACATACATACATACATACATACATACATACATACATACATACATACATAGATACACACACACTCACACACACACACACACACACACACACACACACACACACACACACAAATAATTCCTTCATGGTTTGTACAAAACCACAAGTGTTCATGTTTTGTAAAATCTTGCATCTTGCTGATTATGTAAGACACCATCTGAGCAATCATTTCATGAATAGAACAGAACCAGTCAACGTACACACTGATTGCTATAATTTTTGTCAGTCAGATATTAACATACACACTTATTCATGGTGCTATTAATAAATGTACTTTTGTTAACCATTGTGTTCCTTTTCTATGTGTTATTTACATCATGTGTTGACATGTTTTTCCTTTGTTCATCTAGAAAAAATGTGATGGTAGAACTGGGTGACTAATTCAGGCATGAATCATTTGACCCACCCTTTTATGAATGCTGTATTGTCACTTCTTTGATCATTCATTTAAACAAGGCAGCATTCAAATGTAGATAATGTTTTTGCTTCATTTGTGTACACACATGTATGTTTGTTTGTGAATTATGACCTCCCAATTTGAATGTATTCTTGGTTTGACTGATTTGTCAGTCATTTTATTCATTACCAAACTGTATAAAGATACGTCATATCGCTCGACCCTCACTAGCCTGCTCTATCAGATGTGAAAGGGGGTTGACTGATGTGTGAGGGCGCCCTATCATGCATGGCATACCTTACATACTAATTACATGAATATAAACATGCAAAATAAAAACAAAAAGTGAATGGTGATTGTTTCTGGGCAATTTTGGACTTATCTATGTGATATACCCATAAATGCATAATATTATCATTATTATTATTATTATTATTATTAATTTATTAAACAGTTTGTTCTTCCTTTTAATGTTTATCATTTCTTTACTTCTTTTCACAGGACAAACTGTTAGCTGGCAATGCCTGTGAATTCCTACAACTGGATATAACCAAGTTTCAGCCCACAGAGACATCAAGTGTACAGAAATCATTTCAGTCCAAGAAAACAGTGGCTGCTAGCAGTGATGACTCCTCAGCTAAGAGAACGAAAACATACTGAAGTCTATTATATACTAATCAAAGACTGACCAGCTGTAGGGGCACTTAATGTGGTCACAAATGTGTTTAGTCTAGATGCAATGAGTGGCATCAAATCTCAAGATCTCTCTTTACGTCTAGCTCAATGAGGCCCTGAAGTGAAATTTCAAATTCAACCAATCCCATCCCCACAATCATTGACATCATGTCTTTGTTACGTTTTCAATCACAGAATTCTACCCAATGATAAATTAGTGTCTATTGGGGCGCAGTTACGTAATGTCCAAATATGGTACAGTGATGACCAAATATGGTACAGTGATGACCAAATATGGTACAGTAATGTCCAAATTTGGTACGTTTATCATATCAGGACACTACTTATACAATGTTTACATCATTCTAACAGTTGGGTTTTACTCATTTGCATGAACAACTTTTGGTTCATGATTCCTCATTCAGCTAGACATGGTAAAGAGCTGCCATGGATAAGCATCTAGACTACAAATCTGTATAAAGAATATGGTAATAGGGAGATAGCTATCAAAGTGTGCTTAGCCAATTAGTATTATTGAAAGTCAGCTGGAGCTGACCACAAAATTTACACTTTTGTTTGCAAAAAAAATTGAAAAATGAAAAACAAAGTAAAAAACGCTTTCACTAATTATGACATATTATAGGTTACCTCCATGTAGCTAAAAGCCAATGTTTTGACAACAGTTTTCCAACGACAAGCTGAGGAATTGATTCTTGAGATAAGTTGACAGGATAAAGGAGGTTACTTTCATGATAAACTTTTATCCCAATTGTGTTACCACAACATGAAGGTAAAAAAATGTATTGTTATGATTTGATTCTTGAGATAAGTTCACAGGATAAAAGACGTTACTTCCATGATAAAAGTTTATCTAATTGTATTACCACAACATGAAGGTAAAAAATGTATAGTTATGATTTCTTGCTAATTGTTAACCCATCCCGTATAGCATAATGTAATCACTGCCAGAATCAAACTATTTGATTTTAAGATGAGAAATATAAGACAACGTAATAATTTACTGTAAACTGTTTGGACAGTCTTAGATAAAAGTGATTGTTACAAGTCTGTCTGTTTTTAAAAGTAAATTTGTGATATTCAATTTGTAAATATTATGAAAAATTTTAGATTTTGAATTCAAACTCGCTAGTCAGGTAAACGAGTATAGTTTGTGCTGATCAAAAAAACTGCCATTATTTCAGATAAAGTAATATATTCGTCAATATGACAGAAGGTTAACAATAACACATGGCTATGAAAGCATTATCACAATTAATTGTCGATCGTTAAAGGTTGGCAATCTGTACCAAAATTTGCTGATGCTCAAATACAAATTTGGTAGAGCGTTGCATCATGAGATAGCCTACCTGTAGACATGAGACCGGCTATCGCTACACTATTCCGCTATCCTACCTGACATTTTGAATTTTTGAATTTCCACTATGTTCCCTCTGTAGCGGAAATTCAAACATTATAAAAGTTAATCAGGATAGCGGAATAGTATAGCAATAGCCATTCTCACATCTACAGGTAGGCTAAGCATGCGAGGAGTCAATACTTGAATTATTGACCCGGTTGAGTGCATGTATTTCTTATTTCTAATTTCTGATGATTATCACAATTCAAGCTTGTGTGTCTAACAACTCATGATAGCCGAATGAACAAATTCAAAACACAATTCCAGGTTTACATGACATCAATAGACAATACTCTCTTTCACAATAATATGCAATGGTCACAATTAAATTTTAACCACTGTCAGTTTGTTTAGGTACATACAAGTGTAATCAATTAAATTTGCATATCAATTAAATACGAATAATTGTCTTTCTAACAACAAAAATTAATAGTGACAGTAATTCACTGCAATAGTCTATAGTAATAAAAATAACCTTTACTAAAGATTTAAATATTCTTGTATCTCTACAATGATTGCTTCGTGTAGCAGCATTTTCCAAATTCTAACAAAGGGAAATTCATGTCCAAACGTGATTGGAATTATCAAAAAAAAAAAAAAAAAGGAACTTTGAAAGAAAGGCTTTATAAACCAGTGTGCTAAAGTGACAATGGTATCAGTGATATTGATAGTTAGGTGTAACATGAAAAGTTACTTTTATTTAGCAGTAAATAAGTACACTGGGTTGGCTATCTGACTAATTTCACACATCAGTAGCCACCTTTTTACTTCACTGTCATGAACTGACCAACATATGATGCTGGTTTTGTGGTTTATTAGCATCTTTCACTTTCTTTACCCAATAGGGAACTTGCAAACCCGCCATGTTGAATGTTGCATCATGGAAATGTGATAATAAATACTAATCAATTAGTATTGTAAACAATAGTGTTACATTGTTTGTAACCACAAATAATCAATTCATAGTTACTCTGACCATTGTGGAAGGTTTATTTTATCAGTAGCTCCAGATTACAGGTATTACGATAACCACAGATAATCCCATAGTCCTTTGCACCTGAACATGCTCAGTCTGGATTGCAAGTTCCCTATTTAAACATCTATGCAAATGTTGAAAACAGATTTATTTAATCATAAACATAAATATTAGGTTTATAAAATACATATATATATTTGTATAACAGTATATAATTTAATCTATTCATTCTGATGAATTTTATCACACGGGTATAGCTATAGGAAACCCTGAATGTTTGTAATAAAGTTTGCAATTTTAGTGTTCGTGTGTACAATAAATATATTTTTTAAAATCTTTTTGATGATTCAAACAAACATTTTACTTTTGCATCTGGGTCAATTCGTAAGATGTGTAGCAAGTTTCATTAGAATCGATGCAGTAGTTTTTGAGATATCGTGTCCACAAACACACAGACAGACAGACAGAAATATAACATAATCATTGTGATGGATCCAACCAAACATTTTGAGTGCATCCTTTGTCAATTCAAGTTTTTAAATAATGACAAGAAAACGAGGATGTGAGGGTGATCAAGAAACATGACATTATATTCAAGCATGACTAAGGAATTCAAAATGCCGTCAGACTGGAATGTGTCATTTTGAAATTGAAGGGAATTACATGTATTTTCATTCTGACAACTCAAACATTTTTTGAGAGTCACATTTCTGAAAGTGTTGTTCATAAGACTGTTTGGTGTGATGTTATATTTAAGGAGACATTAATTTATGAAATAAACACAGTAGACAGCGAATTGGTATATTTTGAGTTTGAGTACATTCTGCCGTAAAGTAACATTAAAGTCAGCCAAATATGAACACATCATGTTGTTGGTTTTAATATTTCAATCTTTTGACAGTAGTCTGACAGCTGTCAACATTTATGAGTAATTTACAGAATATGTTTGATGTTATAAAAAGTGAGGTTTTATTGATGAAAAAGTACATTATGTCACGTACACAAATGATTCTTTGTACATGTTGAATCAGACTTGTTCGTGAACTCCACAGAAATTTTATCATTTTGATATTTTGCAATATATAGATATGGGTTTTGGTTTGGCATTATACACAAACAGATTATTATACGTTTAGTAAATATATTTACTAGTCACATAATTATTTAGTAGGCTGGCAGCTCTTTGTTTTGTTGAATTTCATGATTTGACAATGAGGTACTGTACACTGGTTGTTTTCAACCACTGGAAATCGAATAAAAACAATCCATGACATGTTGTAGTTCAAAGTGTGTTTATTTTCTACTTTTGAGTAGAGTGATACATGTCAGGAGATAGTTCTAGAATAGTGAAAAGTACATTTATATATAATATTACTGTCCCAATGCAATGTGGGTGTTTGCACACAAGGCTTGGCATGTGAAGGGTGGAGATCATCATCCCTATCTGAAGGCACAAACACAGTCATCATTCATTCTTTTCTCCTAGACCAACTTTTTCTACAGCTCTGCCAGGCAACTTTTTCACACTTAAAATTTTAATCCTAATCTAAAGTAAAACATGGAAATTAGTTAAACTTAGATTTTGTCAGAATTCAAAAAAATGACGAAGCAGTAACATATATATGCAGTATCCATATACACTTTGCTCTTGCTCACATTTCATGGCATACATCTTTAAAAGACTTTTGACTTCATAAATGGCATAGACTGAAAAAAAAGTTTTCCCTTGGAAATGCATTGAGCAGTCATGTCTTGTCCAAGTTCAAAGCACTGCCCCAAAGTATTGAGTTAAGTTCTTCAGTCAGTATCGCCATGGTTACCTCTGCTCATTACCATGTTTCTGTAGTTCCTGTTCATCCTTTCGTCGTTCCAATTCTGCTTCTTCATCTAAAAGTTCCCTGACCTTCCATTGCAGTGGTTCAAGGCCTGCCTTCTCTTTGGCAGAGATAAGAAATATTTCTTTAAAAGTGATGGGCATAGATGGAACGGAATCCTCCGGTAAGTGTGAGAAATCTCCTGACAGAAAAACACAAAATAACAAGTTATTAGAAAGATAAAAGTTTTGGTAATCTGGACACTTGGTGGTGATATTTTTTCCTTGAAATGAGAGCAAAATTTGTGTTTTATGTCGCATACTTTTAAATCTTCAAGGGTGTGTTTGGAATTAACTGAAAGTGGAAACTTTTGGTTGTACTAGGTTCCTCTGAGCTGGTACTACCATTGACTGACTATTTATTTACCTTCATGAAGTTTTCCCAATAATTCTTTCAGTTTCTCCTCCGAGCCTTCTGTGTCTATTTTATTTATTGCCAGGACTGCAGGTTTGGTCACTAACTCTGGTTTATACAACTCAAGTTCCTAATGGAAACAAAATACGAGTATTGGATATGCAGGCAAGAAAAAACAAAAGAAAATAATTCTCGGACTGTGAGGGCAGGATTTCTGATATTCTGAGATGACATCATCTCCAATAAAGAAGAACAAGCTGAAATGTTGTGCAAGCATTTCATATGAATTCCAACATGACGATACATTGTATGGTAAATCTGCATCCTCATTCTGTCAAAATGTTGACACAATCATCTTATTATGGAAGAAGGCAACATTCAACATGTGAGGGTAGTGACATTTGGTCAACTGATTCAAACATGAGAAATTTGAAGATTACGCAATGGGTGATGACTAAAGTTTATAGCGTACATAGTCAACCATGATTACAAACTTTGGACAAAATGGTACAATCAGACCAGTTGGCTTATGAAACAAATCAGGATGACACACATAATATGCTGACTGGTGGACTCTCTGAATTTCAAGTAATACAGACTTACAAATTTTCCCACCATTATGCACACTATGAACTGCATCTCATGTATCAGCTACCTCCTTAAAACAACAAGGTAACTGGCGGTGTGTCAATTCTGAAAGAAGTTAGCCAAAGTCATAGAAATGGTTGGATACACATGCACACACAGACGCACATTTTAAGAAAACATTCTGGGGAGAACTTCTCATATCATAAAAAAAAATGACACAGCATTGATTTCGGGTACTGTTCACTTCTATATTATTCTGGTAATTGAACCTTCAGTTTACTAAAAAAGATAGACACAAACTAAAACCATTGTCACAACAAGTTGATACAACAGTGATAGCTATTGAATGGACGTTGGTTTAAATAGTCTCAGTAGAGAGGTGTCTCTGAAAACTAGTTTATTTAGAGTTACATGAACTTGCATGCAGTGCTGTTTTGAGACTTCCAATGACTATCTTGATCACAGGGTGATTAGAATTGCACAACAGAGAAACCGCTATCACCAACTTGTGTAAATCTACCACATTGAAAAACAATAGATTTAGTTTGCATCTATCTCAGTAAACCAAAGGCTGGATTACCAGTGTCGTATGTAGACGTACACACAGCAAGAATACTCACCAAATTGAGAAGTGCTACTGTTTCAAGAGCCGATCTAAAGAACCATTTGTTTGCCAATTGGAAACCATTGATGTCAACAATAAACATGAGAAGTTTAGTTCTTTCTACATGTTTTAGAAAACTATGACCCATGCCTCTATTGAGATGTGCTCCTTCTATCAAACCAGGAAGATCTGCCACACTAATCTAAAATAGAAAAAGATTATTTTTTTATTATCTGATTGTTTTGTGTCACAATCCACATCAACAACTTTGTTCTGCAATATTCAATGTAAATAATTCATCCCTATGATTCTTCAGCTCAGCAAACATAATATTCATGGTGCATACTTTGCAGCCATTGTCAAAGGAAGCATCATTCAAGACTCAGAGGGCACTATAAGGGCTAAAAATTATTGTTGTACATATAACTCAAATGGCAGTACAAGAAAAGCTCAACAAAATGCATTTCAAAAAACTTTGAGAGTTCCCCTAATATCACTGAAACTTAAAAATGTAGACGGTTTGAACTGGCCAAGAATGACACTAACTTTCACAATGAAATGCTGCGAAAGGAAAACTCTGAAAGTTTTGTTACTGTATTCAACAACTATTTTCAATTGTAATCCTTACCATAATACACTCTCTGAATAGCTAGTCTTCCTAGCTGCCAAACTACATATCTTTTCTCCTTCAGCTGACTGAAATACGCCTTATTGCTTCTGGATGAGGGATTAACCCACAAAGGAGGATCTCTACCATAACACTTACCTGTCGGTGGTCTTCATAGTGAATTATACCAATTTGTGGTTTCACTGTTGTAACTGGAATATGAAAGATTTGTCATGAAATGTGAATAAAATTAATTTAGGCACATTTTTACAAAATTATTCAACACATTGTCAACAAGAAGTAACCAAAATTTTATATACCATGTACAAATATCAACTCTCTCTAACACCACACACATTCCAAAGATGTTCATGTGTCCACGCATACCAAATTTATTACGAAAATCACCAGCTGCTCATTGTTGTCATGGATTTCAGAGAGGAATCACTGTCAAATATGACAATAACCCCCATGAAGTTAGGGGACCTTATTTACTCCATCTATCTGAGTATCAAAGCACTAGTCACTTCTACATTACTGTTCTTCACTTTGTAACATTTATCTCACAACAAAGCAATGCATCCAGATAGTTACTGTGTATGTCTTCCCAGTATTATAGAAATATTTTAAAGTAAAGTGTGTTTTTCTTTCAATTCTTCAACTATAATTTAGTGATGCTCAAACACTAAACATATTATATTGAGTAGTATCAACATTTAGGGTAACCCTATTTTTTTTTTGTTTCTCATTACTTTTTCATAGCTACTATGGGTCAGTTGATTTTTTCTTTAAAGTAAAAAAAAAAAAAAAAAAAAAATCATCTTCTTCATGTTTCTTTGCCTCCCCTTTTCCTCCACTCGCTATCTTCTTTTTTATTGGATTCCTGGTAACAAACCCTTTCCCAGCTTCTCTACACAACTGGCATGTTCTCAGCCTCCCTACTTGAATAACTTCCACCATGAAAGAAACGCTCTGACAGTCTTATGTCCTGCTGTTCCACAAAATATAAAGGGTGGGCGAAATATTTTTTTTATTTTGATGTCGGAGCTGAAAATTTGGGTTGTCCTTACTTCAAAATAAAAATCTAGTATATGACATCTGATAACTTCATAGTGGTTGTTTCACTTACATGGATAATCAGCTATTTTGGGCTGAGTTCTGGATACTGCTCCAAGTAAAGTTGACTTGCCAGCATTGGGAAATCTTCAAAAAACAAAACAGAGTATTGGCAGTTAGTGTTGACAAAATACCAGTAGTCTTGACACTGCTGTCTTTCCTGAAATCTGTCATCTCAAAATAACCCACTCAAAGATAGATAGAAATGATTAACACTAATCAAATAATGAAATCTAATACTCACCCAACAAGGCCAACATCAGCTATCAGTTTTAGATCTAGTTTGATGGATTTTTTGTCTCCCTTGGTAGGATGCCAATCTGTTGCCAAGCAACCTCCTCTACCTCCCTTAGCAATGATGACCCTTTGACCTACTTCATTTAGATCAGCTGATACAAGACAAAAATGTCATCAATTACAAAGAATAGTTTCTCATAGTATTTATTTGTTTTTTTTTATCTACCTATCTACCTATCTATCTGTCTGTCTGTCTGTCTGTCTGTCTGTCTGTCTGTCTGTCTGTCTGTCTGTCTGTCTGTCCGTCCACAAAGGTTTTATCATATACCCCATGTACTTGTAGTGGCAAAGAAACATCATTTGAATCACATAATCACATAAATTGGCTGCAAAATATAATTTTATTCACCAAATCTTTAAAATAGAGAAGAAATTAACATGGCCAAATCACTTAGCGAACAGATATCGATGAGTGTACGCCACTTGTCATACTTGAGTGAAGTGTGCTGGGGCATGAAACGGAAAAATTATTGCCCAGATTCGATGCCCATACTCTCCATTGGGTTATATATGAATCATGATGTATGATAAGAATATTTGAAGACTATTGCATTCTTTGTAAAGTGCATTTTATACGATACAAATATTAGCCCTCATTTGATCTACTATTGGCTATAAAAATGTGTTACTGGTATGTGGTATACTGAAATGAAACTGTAATCCAGCTTACGGAGTCAGTTAGATTGGATATAGGGAATAACATAGTACTGTAAGCCAAGTGTTTCCATGACAGCTACTGTATGTATCAAATATATACAAGTAAATGTACTGTTATTTGCTTGTAACACATACCTATTATGTTTCCATCATCAGTCATTACATTAACACCAACAGGTACCGGGATAGTGACATCTACTCCCCTAGCTCCTTTCAGTCGTCTTGTCCTAATCAAGGAAGTCAGAATATCAGTAAATTGGTTTGGCAAGACCAGTTAAGTCTGATAACTGTTGAAGATGAGATCGTTGCTATGAGGACACAAATACCGGTAATGTATACCAACACAGTTCATATGAAAAGTGTTATTTTGATGTATCTCCTTATCTACTCTTTTAATACTCCCTAGTAGGGAGGTGTGAATTGGGGAGGGGGAGGGGGAGGGGGACAAGTAACTTCAAAGCCCCATAGGATTGTGATTATATGGTGTTACCTAACAAATGGCAATTAAAGTCACACATGTTCACTGCGCTATACTGCATTGAAATCACTATGCATGGCTTCTCTTAGTCAACCAATATTGTACAATTTACCTCACAAAATATTGAAACTATACTCTTTACACATGCAAATATGGCCTGGATTTTTCTTACAACCAATAATTTCATATGTACTAATCATGCCACAAGCGTGCATTACCTTTGTGAACTGTTTACCAGTGACAGATGACAAGTTGACTACTGGAATATACATGTATGAGATGATGTCATCATTCACTAGAAAATGTAGTACATGATGACATTATTTTATAGCAAAATGCTGACAAATTTAAGAATTCTAGTTGACCCCACATGACCTCAGTGCTGTTTTGAACCAATCACAGGACAGCTTGAGATTGACATGAATCAGAGGTAGAGTCTAATGACAGGTACTTATCATTGGTACTGATAGTGATAGGCACTTGTCAACAGCACCAATCTATGTTGCTAACACAGACTTTATCAGCTCCATTACATGTTCTTGCTAACAAATAACCTGTGTATTAGCAGCACTATGTATTATTACTGACAGGCACCTGCCAGTTGACTTCGATTATATTACCTGCTGTTTTCTCCAAGTGTTGCAGAGTATCTCTTGGAAGGTTCTTTTAGTTGTACTTTTCTTAGTGATGTATTAGAAGATGCTACT
The DNA here is from genome assembly GCF_964340395.1 of Glandiceps talaboti. Classification (NCBI taxonomy): domain Eukaryota; kingdom Metazoa; phylum Hemichordata; class Enteropneusta; family Spengelidae; genus Glandiceps; species Glandiceps talaboti. The sequence continues at coordinate 16,652,931 of NC_135552.1, forward strand.
AGGACCACATTACCTCCATCACCTCCTTGCCCACCAAGTGATGGTAGTCCCATACCACCAGCACCACCCTTCACGTAGATACGAAGTGTGTCTTGGAAACCACCAAATCTCTTCTTGAATATACCCTGTTAAAGAAAACCACACTTACTACTTAGTTAGCCAATCATGCTGTTGCCTTTGGGTATTGAAATCAATTAGTGTTTGAAAGTGTTATATAAGAAGTTACATCATCATCATCATCACCATCACCATCACCATCATCATCATCATCATCATCATCATCATCATCATCATCATCATCATCATCATCATCACCATCTTCATCCCCATCACCATCACTATCATCATTATCACATGTATGTAATGTGTTTGAACAACAGGGACACATAATCTTGCTTGCTCAAACGAACAGATCTATTAGCCCAATGCCAAAAAATTATGCCCTTTGAAAAACAGAAATGTTTTAAATTTGAAATTACAACCAGCAGCCCTGCAAAAATCTAAATGGAGCTATGTAAATCCATGACGTCAATTTAATCAAGGCCCCATTGGACTTTAATAAGATCCACTTACGGATTTTTAACATCTAGCTATTAGTGGTAATTTCACATTCAAAACAGATTTCTGTGCTTCAAACTTCAAAGGGCATTACATTACTGGAGTTGATGCATTGCAAAGCCAAAAACAAGTAACTAGGCTATAGATTTATATGATGCAGTCTCTAGGTATGATCCAGTACTATATACGAATATGAATATGAATGTGAGTAATGAATACTTATGTTGCAGAGAATACATCCCCACCCCTAGTCCTGCTTACATGACGGTGCACGAGTCTATATTACTGACTTGACTCTAAACACTGTCGGGTAGGAGGTAGGAGGGACAATTGTCAGAATCGAGTCCCGAATTACTCCGTATGCAAGCAGGACTACCCCCCCCCCCCCACACACACACACTGCAACATACATAGCTATTTAAACAGCGTTTTTATATAGTTGTACTTGTAAGTTGTATCATTATTCGTAGTTATGACGTCATATGTCATATATCCACTCATACACCTTTCGATGACGTAACAAGATTACATCATAGTCCCTCTGCCTGGGCCAGCTGACAACATTTTCGTGTCCGGCCACCACAGCTGTGGTTTGAACTGTGGAATTTCGATATATATTTTGGTGGATGTATTATTGAAAGGTGATATTATACTAACTGATATATTCCCAGGCCTTCTAAGTAGAATTTTCGTCAAGAAAACCATCTCACTTCCGAGTTTCAAGCAGTATTTTATGTAAAAACAGAAACAACGTGATCAACCATGGGGGCTGCCATTTTCAAATTGCAATGGATTGTGGGATATATTTACTCTTTTTTAAATATTGATACATATGGATTTTAATTGCAAAAGTCCACTACATGTTTCTTTGGGTTTTTTTAAAGAAAGAAAAGAAATGCGAACATTAAAAAAAAAAGATATGAACTAAAGTCAGCAGCACATCGAAAAGGTACCGACAAGTCAAGCTTTAAAAGAAAGAAAATAATCCACGTTGTATGATGGCGCACTTCAAAATGTCTGCGTCCATCTGAAACACGTTTTTATCCATTTCGCCTTGAATTCTGCATTTTTGTCAAATTCATTTAGGATACAACAGCTGTAGACTCATTTGAAAGTTATACTTTGTTCATAGGATCGGACAGTGTCGTCAGCAGTGTGATAAAGTAGGTGTTACACCAATAATAATTGCATTAACTTGCCAACAGAAAATGAGGGAGCTAGCTGTTACATGTATTTAATAAGTGTTTTGGCACAGACAGTTTATAGTTGTCTGTGGTTATGGTGATGGTGGGGTGGAGTGGGGCTGGTGGTAGTTGCGGCTGACGGACGGTATTCCGTACTACGGTATGAACATAATGTAGTACGGAATACGGTCAGTCAGGAACTAGACTAATGATGGTGGTGGTGATGATGATGATGAAAACTACTAAAAAGCACGTTATCAGATTGGTTATGAGATTGCCCATGACGACAGAAAGCTCGAGAGAGCAGTGATTCTGCTATAAACATTTAAAGATGTGTATTGTGGACAGAAAGCTTAGGAGACACAGTATGGTAGAAAGTACACTCTAGTATTATATAGAGAATGGAAACTCTAGATGGCAAGATAGCATGATATATAGGCTGACATGATTATGGTGACAGTGGATGACAAGAATCTTTATACAATATACAATGCTGATGTTGATATACCAAAATATATGACACAGTCAGGTCAAATTAGTGTTTTGAAAAATGAATTTTTTCACTTAACTTTACAGACTATAAAGAGAAGTGACATCGACATCTCACCATGGGGAGAAGTGCCAGGAAAAAGAAAGAAAAAAGGAAAGATTTTCAGAAAGTGAAATTAAAAGTTGGCAAGAAGAAAGCTCTGCCTGACAATGTCACCGACGTGAACTTTAAAAGTAGAGCTATACACCTTAAAGAACAACTCAAATCAGATACCTCACAACCAACAAATCAAAGAAAACAAAATATTCAGGTGAGTTTCATATTGAGGGATTTCAGAATGACTGCAGTTTAGTTTAGTTTGGTTGAAATATATAAATATATAATGTATGTACTCTGTCTGGAAGTTCAAGTTCTTTATATCAAACTGGTTTGTATGCTGACCATGATCAATACTGCAGGTATGTAGGAAAACAATGTATTTGTAGCGTTGTTTGAAACCTCAGCATCCTCACCTCACCTTTGAAAAAAAATAAAAATAAAATAGAGAGACAAAAAAGGAACCAGGTAGAGAAACTTGCAAAGTTGCATAAATAGCTATTTTACCTTTGTAGTCAATTTAGGGGTAGGATTTGATAATAAAGTAAAATTTACAAAACTTTTTACAAAAGCAATCATTTTTGAAGCTAGGACATGAAATACATTTAAGATTCTAATATTTGACCCCATCCATCTTTCAACAGGAGCTGTTCACTCACTTGAACCATTACAATGCCTCAATGCGACAGGAGTCTGTGGCAGGACTGAAAGATCTATTTGTGCGTCATCCAAACCAAATTTCTATTCACCTCTCTAGTATCATAGAACAGGTTTCCAGTCTATTCACCGACACAGACTCACACGTTAGATCGGCTGCTATTGGACTTCTACAGTTTATTGCTCCACACATATCAACGGATCAAGTCATGCCGTTTTTTCCTATATTGAACTCTCACCTTTGCTGTGCTATGACTCACATCTTTGAAGACATACAGCTGGATTCTTTGAAAGTCCTTGATCTAACTCTGCAACATTTCCCAGCATTGGTGACAAAGCATAGTAAACAGTTATTACCCAATTTTGTGGATCAGATTTCCAGACAGTCTGGAGGTAAAGCTTCAAGTGCTGATGCTCCAGCAAGGGCTCTGACAATAAACCCAACTAGTAAATTGTCATCACAGAAATGGAGAGCCAAGGTAGGAATTGAAATACAGTAACATGTGATGAATACATTTTTTTTTTGACACATGTTCTCTGATGCTGTGTAGTTTGGTAAACTTTGACCTCTCGTCAGTATCATTGGTTGTCATTTGACATAGATGTTTCTTCCTCAAGGTGTAACTTTTGACATTTACAGAGAATGAACATTTATCAAATGATCACTTCTTGACTGATTCAATATATGTACCAGTAATGTTCACATATCATGTAGTCAGAAATGATTAGGCCCCAGCCAAACAAAAAACAAAAAAACATACAGAAATGGACATACTTTTGAGCACACTTGAATCTTGAATCTCTCTTGTGAGATACCTGTTTCAATTGCAATTGAAGGCAAGTTCCTTCATAATTACCAGATAATACAAAGTCTATTGTACAACACCTCTTCTAAGAGTGGCAATAAGAGAAAAAACATTTAACATTCTAACAGGTTTTTAGACTATCTGTACACTTGAAGGACTATCACTACTACACAATTCCGCTAACTGATATTTTGATTTTTTGAATATCCGCTGTCGTCTCATCTACTCTAACTCCTGTTACTTATATGTCTTAAATGACATTCTGACATAGACCATTATAGGTCGAATACATGATTAGACATATTTAAAGCACACAATCAGTATATGTAAATATGACCCATCGACCCACGTACATCAAATTATATTCAAGTTTACGCAAATGTTTTGCATACATTATGTATATGGCTTGGCGTGGCTTAATACCAGTTGGAAATAGGAGTCAGAATAGACTTGGAAGGACAGTGAACATTCAAAGGATCAAAATGTTAGGATAGCAGAATAGTGTAATAGTAGTGATAGTCCTTCAAGTCTACAGGTAGGCTAACAGGTTTTTGGTTCTCCGTCCTAAGTTTGATGAAATGTACCAATATACGTAAGAAATTGACGAATGTAATCAGCTCTCACCATCTTTGTTATGATGTACATGTACTATCTGAATTATGAAATATATTTTGTTTTCAGGTGTTACAAAGATTATGCCAGTTCCTACAAGCACTGTTAGTGACAAGACAAACATCAGATGTTCAACGTGATGATAGTGATAATAAATTCAATGCTATCCATTGGAGTACTACCAACCCTGTACACGTACAACTTTATATGCATACCAGTATGCAACCCAACATTGCAAGTAGTTTTACACTCAGGTTGGTACTGTTAAATGTTTTGACATTTTTTTGCCAATTCTCTACACACTATCTCAGTGTGATATTGAAGAGTGTGTTATGTACCTACGTATATTCTCTCCAAGTGAAGTACTAGGTACAGTTGTACACATTATTACATATGTACCAGAGATTACTTGCACAGGTGTGCATGCATACTAGTGATATTTTCACTGCAGTGCAATACCAAAAACATTATTGCATACCTGCATGCAAATGATATGCAAATGAGGACACAGTCTTTTGCTCGACAAGAAGTTGTGTGATTTTTATGGAGATTTCCAGTTTCAGATAAACATATGTAATAATAACAGAGCCCCATGCCATGTGAGTTTCAGTGTGGGTACTCAGAGGTATTTGCACTCATGCTGGCAGTGTTTTCTGATGCACTTTCACTTTCACTTGCTATGCTTGTGAAAGTACAGGCGGAGAACACTGCAAGCACTCAAGCAAATGAGCAACTACCCCAAGTACACCACACTGAACCGTACTTGCACTCACGTGTCATGGGGTTCTGTCATATTATCAGCACAACATAGATGTGTAATGACACAACTTTAACTTCTGACTCGCTAGAGAGCATACAGTCCCTGCAGACTATGAGTCACATGCAATTAAAGTTGTCTTCTGTCCTACCAGGTCTTCATTTGTTCAGATGGGTTGACAAAGGCATAACTCATTGCTTTAAATTTGCTGTCATATAATGTCTGATTTTATTGTCTGCAGACCGACGTCTTCCATAGGGCAAGACACTGGTAGTGAATACCTGTCAACTCCTGAAGACTCGCTAACATTCATCCACAACGTAGTGCCAATCCTACTTCAAATCTGGGTGGAAGCCAATCCTGGTCTCCTAGCAACTAATTTACCAGGGAATCAGTTATCTTCTGATGCCATGGAAACCTTCCATGGTATTTTATCTATTTTGAAGTTACTATGGAAACAGATGTCCGAGATAACAAGTCGTGATGATGTGTTTGTAAGTATTAAGTTGCACCCATAGTCTGCTTCTTTACACATTGAATAAAAAAATTATCATCTTCTTCAAATTTTTCAGTGCAGAATTATTATATAGTTTGATCAGTCATCAGTACATCCCTAATGATGCTGATCTAATGGTAGCAAAACTTTTGATTTTGAACATTTTGAAAAGGACTATAGGACAACTCTCTTTATTAATATTCATTAAATTTGTATCCAATTCATACAGATTTTAAAACTCCGACAACATTACTTCAAAGACTTCCACCATCACCTCCTGACCTGCTTTCCATACGCATCCCATCATCCCGTGCAACACAAAAGACAGACACCTGTGACCGAGGTAATTCTGAATCTATGTGTCTGTGAAGTGATGTCATACTTCATCACTGAAGACAACGTGAAAGGGAAATGGGTGAGAGTGCTGACGGATTACATATCGGAACTTTTACAGGAGAAAAAACAGTTGACAGCCGATAATCTTCAGATGGCTTTACAGTTTGTCCAAAGGCTTCTTCAAGTCCTTGAGAAGTCAGGTGAGTGTCTGCTAAGTTACAACTTCTTTTTATATGCTGTACAGTCCAAGTAGGAGATTTTGAAATTGAGATTGTACGGGTCAGAGATACTTCAAAGCCATAGAAGTGTGCACACAAGTAAGAAGAATGTCTTCAAGACACAAATACAGGCTGTAACATTTTGTCATTTACTTCTCATGACTTCACTTGACTGGAATTATTTTGTTGTGACTCGCTATCACTCGCGCTTATATTCCGTTCACTGGTCAAAAGCTCTTGGTATACCATCCCCAGGGGGTGGTTTATTGCTTTAAATATATGGCTAATACTACATAATTTAACTATTTTGTATCACTTTTGTAGACATTCTAGGAAAGCTGCTCAAGTCTGTTTTCATCTGTTATAAAAATTGTCACTTACTGTCACAAAGTAAGAGACTCATCATCAGATTCTTCTCGGAGTTGGTCATCCACGGTAACCATGGTTACAAGGAGTAAGTATAATCTTCTTCTATAATATAGATGTTAGTATTCAGAAAGGATTTTATAATTTTGTTCTTTCAATTAAAAAAAAATCTAATGTCACAATTCTTGATTTACAAAAGGTTAAATATGCACTTTCAAATCTTAGAAAGAAACCCTACAGTACTTGACATGTGTTTTAGCCATGTTTGTTATTTCCGGCAAGACTTTTATCGGAAAATACATCATTATTAATTTCTTTGAATGTCTGTTTTTCACAGTCAACCAATATTAACCAAATGGCTGCAAGGATTGCCAAGGTTACTACTAGATCTAAAGAACCAAGCCATAGCAACGACCAATGAAGTACTGCATGTTATCAATACCGCAGCTCTACAGAGATGTCAACCTTTGCTGCAGAGTCTCCAACTAAATATTGACAAGATTTTTGGTAAATAGCATTCATGTAATCCTATTTCATCACTTTATATTACCAATTATTCTGTTTTATTTTTACGATCAACATTTCAGAGATATATCGTTAAAAACATTTCCACTTTTCAATAAACCCTAATCCATAGATATACTATGCTGTCCAGTATTTGCATATTATCAATGTACTTTTCAACTTTATGTAGTGATGTAGATTTCAAATACATGTAATTGGTGCTGGTCATGTACATTTCAAGATGTATTTCTAATAAAGTTCTCCATACAGTAGTAGTCTTTTTCTGTTAGATCTATCATTTCGACTAAAGTGGATTTCTACTGCTGTGCTATATCACAATGCCACAAAGGCATGGTAACCAGTAATGAATCGACTTACTCGTAAATACATACTTCCATTAAAAAGATATCGGATAATCTCTAGTAATGTACAGAACGGTTATTGAGCATCATGCTACTTGACAGAGCAATTATGTCCGTGGACTGAACACAAATAACTAACTAACTAACTGAGTAGTGTATATACAGTACTTTGTAGACATTCAAGTTTTCCCTCCTGTAATTTAACAATGCAAAAATCCAATACACACATTTCAAGTATAATACATACTCTATAGACTTTTACACTGCCCTACTTTGTGTGGTACCAGTATCAAGAATTTCTTTTGTCAAAAAAAAAAAAGTTTTAGTTTGTGTCTATGTTATTTGTTCAGTCACCATTTCATAGGTAATATATGTTTTTGTGCCTGCAGATCATACGAGTGGACTGCTACTGTCCTTACCTAACAATCACCAGCGACAGGTCATAGAATTTCTGAATCACGTACCCATTGTTACCATGGAAACTTTCCAGAGTCTGACAAGCTGTTGCCATGACAATAGACTAGATGCTACAAACGTCACTTACATGCTTCATATACTGATTGCCAGGTAACATGTACTATATTTCATAACAACTTTAATAGCTATCATGTGTTATTGGTATATAGACATACAATTTCTAATTAGTAGTCCACAATATTAAAGGGACACATTCTGTAGATTTTATGATTTTTGGTTTCATTCTGAAATATCCCGATTATATAATTTCAAGTACTACAGTATGTTGAATAATGTCCAGTAACTGGTAGAACTCTCTCACCAGATAGCCAATGTTGTTGGTATTGTTGTGGAAACCACTTTGAAGAAGTACTGTAGTTGATACACCCATGGCTTATAAACCTGTACTGTTGATGTTTTTGTCAACAGAATCTTAAAATGTCAATGTGCAGTTTACAACCATGATCATGGTTTTTGTTTTCAGATATCTGAGGACAAACTCTTCACCTCAGACTACAGCAAACCAATCTCAAGTACCATTTCAGACAGAAGATTTTGTTAGGTATCTTTTTTCAGTTCTCATAGGTAAGGGCATTCCATATCTGATGCATGAACAGATTAATTATCTTTGAAATGTTGATAAACAGCCCAAATACTTCTCTTTATCTTTCAAATGTTGATATATTTATGTTGATTTAAGGTTTGTTCAAATATCCCACAAGCACCAGAAACATACATGTACTGCATTTCAATGTACTCGTCTATTTCAAATAAAGTTTGACACATTCTTGTCAACCCAGGGGAGATAGACAGATTTTTATCTCAAAATCTTGTAATCTACATGTATATTCCCCCTGCCCACAAGAAAAAGGAACTTAAAAGAGAGTATTCTTATGCAGCCATGGGTCATTGATTCAGTTTGTCTGTCTGTCTGTCTGTCTGGCTATTTGTTCATTTGTTCATCTGTCTGTATCATTCAGCCTGTTTGTCTGTCTGTCTTAAAGACGATGTCAGTGCAGTAATTATTGTCACATATTTCATTAGAGTTGAAAATTTCACAGGATAATTAAGACAGTTCTATCTGTGTGTCTGTCTGTCTGTCTGTCTTTCTGTCTGTCTGTCTGTTTGTCAGTGTATTTGTCTATTACTATAGCCCTTCAATGTGTTTACACCATGTTATAATCAATTTCTGTTTCATGTAACTCCTACAGGGGTTTCACAGTCTGACTTACAGCAGCTGACATCCCATAGTGGTGATGCAACCCAGACATTGATAACATCATTACCACTGTCACAGTGTACAATTCAGATACGAACACAGAGTCCTGAATCTTTCAGAAGACATACACGCATCACGAAGGTAACAGTATGATAAAACATGTGAATTCAATGTAAAAACCAACTATAGCTAGCATACATATCTAGTGTGTGATACAACATATTTTTCAGTACCAAGACCTATGGTTGCTAACAGAGGATGGTGCCTACCTCAATTTTCTAGACTGACTGTTTTTCTGTAGCAAGACCTATGACAGTAGTACCTGCCACTTATTTTTATGTGCCTACTTTAAATTTTAACATAGATACACATTAGGCTGTTAGTATGGTCTCAATTTTAGAACCAAGGGTTTTATTTCAGCAGGTTTAAACTGCCCAATCTTTGATTAGGATTAAAACTTGGTTGTAAAAAAAAAAAAAAAAAAAAAAACAGAAAAAGATTTACTGTTACAAAATAGCCATGTTGTAAACATACTTATTCAAAGCAATGCGAGTGTTAGATACAGGGTATTTAAAATTGTTAAAATTTCTTCATGCATTTATCCAAGACTGTGGAATTCAAACATGGGGTTTAAGGTCAAAGATCAATATATCCCACTTGCTACATAGAAGTACATGAACAACCCAAAATACTAGAGTTTGTCTTTTTCCAGGGTGCTGGCTGTTATCTCAATTGTACTAATAAATCAATCTAATCTGTATGTCAGTAATAATGGTATTGTCTTTCCTTTGAAGGCTGTATGTGAGTGTTTGACTATGTTATCCACTAGTGATCAAGTCTGGCAAGTTATGGAGTCAGCGATAGCCAAATTACTGGTAAGGATGAAAATATCTCTATCTTGCCGACGAATCAAAAATAGTATTTGGAATCAAATTGATGGCATAGTTTTAAAATGAGTACACTCTCAATAGTTTACTTCCAAAACATTTCTGAATATTCCCAACTCCTAAAGAAATCTTGTTATTTTAACATACTAATGTATAACTCAGTGGAGAATATATATGTCTTCACTGGAAGGAATAGTGCCCAATGTTGTGAAGGCTGAGCAGTAAATACATACAAATTAAAACATTATGTATGTGTATGTTACAAAATAGAATTATTTGTCCATCATATTTTGCATCACATGATTCTTTTTCAAAGTACACTGCTGGAAACTTTTAACATGATATTTTTTTAAAGTCAGTTTTACTTAATATGGTATATAAATTAGCCATAAGGTATATAAATTAGCCATAAGGTATATAAATTAGCCATAGACATAAAAAAATAACTGTTTTGCTTTCTTTGTACAGGTGCAACATTCTCATCTCCCAGTGTCAACTGTCTACGCTGTTCTCTATTGCATCAACCATCTGTATCCTGGCAACAGGAGTTCATCCCTTAGCAACCAATTGATGTCTGATGATTTAAGACAGTCATCAGCAATGTGTTGTTTGGCGGCATTGTTCCACACCACTCAAATTTACAGATCGGGTTGCTATGACGATGAGAGTTGGGAAATGACGTTGATGACTTTGGTGATCGGTATATTGACAGACATTGATGAAATATGGACAACGTTTCTGGAAAATACCCAGTCTACTTTAAGACACAGTAAGTTGTCAAGCTTTTTTGTAAGACTTTGATCCTGATGAAAACTGACCGTCAGGACAATAAACATCCTGAAGATAAAATATTGCATCTTTTTAATAACAGATAAATGTGATTATATCAACAAGTGTTCAACATTTTACAAAGATTTCTGTGTAATTTGTTTTCAGGTGATTTGAAAGCGGATCATGTGAGAGGCATCTGTCTGATTTTGGTGAAACTACTACAAACATCTTTACTGAGAGACAGACTAAGACAACATCACAGCCAGGTAGTAGAAGTGACACAAACAATAATGGTACGTATCATTTTGTCTTCAGATATTCTTACATGGACAATTCTCTAGTGCTTCATGGGTTTTTCTTAGTCTAGAGGCTATCCATAGCTTTGATTCTAAAGATATCCTTCACCACGTCTAGAGGAACAAGGAGCTGAGATGAAATTAGAAATCCAAACAAAGCCACTCACACAGCAATTAACATCATACTTGAGTTATCAATCACAGAATTCTGCCTAATGCTACGTTAGTGTTTATTGGGGCAGTTGCATAATGTCCATATATGGTAAACATGCCTCAGCACTTTGATTTCTCATAAATATGACAAATTTGATTTCATTTTCAAGTGCTTTTAATTTTGCTAACATTTTTACTGGTACCCAGAACTAGCAATTTAAGATTATGCAAGAAAGAAATAATACCAGAGCTTCTGCTTTGAAAATTTTTTTTGTAAAAAATGCCTCCACAAATATATATCTTTGTTACCTACTTCCTCATATGTTAGTTCACAATCAGCTGAAATAATCTCCGCTCCAAAAAAGATGTACATCAAATTGGTAACATTTTCATAGTATTATAGAAATACAGGTACCATAAAAGACAAACACTGTACCAACATACAAAAGTAACACAGATACAGGTACATGACGGCTGCTTAGCAAATATCAAAATCCTTTTCTGTTATCACACTTCTCCAATATTAATTTTAAAAATAATTGATTATGCAAGGAAAAAAGAAAATAATACCAGACCTTCTGCTTCGAAAAAAAATTCTTTTCAACATATGCCACTGCAAATATATATCTTTGTTTCCTACTTTCTCATATGTCTATCATGTGTTAGTTCACAATCACCCGAAATAATCTCCGCTCCAAAATAGATGTACATCAAATTGGTAACATTTTCATAACATTATTATAGAACTGCAGGTACTAAAAAGACAAACACCATACCAACATACAAAAGTAACACGGATACAGATACAGGTACATGACGGCTACTTAGCAAATATCAAAATCCTTTTCTGTTATCAAACTTCTCCAATATTAATTTTAAAAATTGATTAATTATGCAAGTGAGAAAATGATACCAGAGCTTCTGCTTGGAAAAAATTCTTTTCAAAATATTCCTCTGCAAATATATATCTTTGGTACCTACTTCCTCATATGTTTATCATTATTTTAGTTCACGATCAGTTATCAAACTTCTCCAATATTAATTCAAATATTAATTGGTGTTGCCTATAAAATGGGAAAATTTTCTTTCCTCGCAACAATAGTTGTATAAAAACACATACATTCATGTTGTGTACTTGTTAACTACTCTCCAGCTTTTTTTCCACTTTCATCTAAAAAAAAAAATCCGATTATATTTTGTGACATAGTCTTAATAGATGAATTTTCAATGTTTTATTTTTACAGGAACACCAGTATGCAGATATTAGTAGTCAATGGCTGACAGAGCTGAAATATGAAAGAAGTATTGCATTGTCTACACTGAAGTAGCATGGATTTCAAAGCTACATGTAGTACTGATGCAGTGTTGTGTATAATTGTCACTTTTTAGAATGTGTACTTTCAATATTGTGAGGACATTCATTGTGATTCTTTACTCCAGTAGAAGATGAATAAAACAATAATGTAACAAAATGTATTCTTTACATTTTCACATATTTTGGCTTTTTAAAGATGGGATGGCTTAAAGGGGAATGCCACTCCAGGAAATAGAGATATTTTCATAAACTTTGAGTTTTGGAGAGTCATTTCAGTTTTGTATCACCTACATTACACGCAATTTCAAAGAAACATCAAGTTGAAGTTGTTCCTTGTTTGGAGATCTTTGCAATGAATATTCATGACTCCTAAGTGCTTATTACCTTCAGTGAAACCATCATGAATATTCATTGTCCAACCATTGCATAAAAATTTCTACTGACTCCCATGAAGCAATGTGGCTCACTAACAAAGATCTCCAAATGAGGCATACATACAACTTGATGTGTCTCTGGAATGACGTAGGTGATGTATAATCATGAAATTAAGATAAAATATACTTTTATTGTCCACTAAACATGGAAATTTGCCTTTGGCACCAGGCGATAAAAACAATGAAAACACTTACAAAGACAAACAAACGAACAATCTTGCAATTGCAAACAGTTACTCTCCGGGACCCAAATTCTTGCAAATACCTTTATTTTCTGGAGTGAAATTCTCCTTTCAAAATTGTAGGATACTACCGGGGTACATATAGACCCTGGAATGAGTCTGTGGATAGCATTGTATTTCCTTGTTAGTTGTTCTAAATGGAAATACTTGTGCGCCGCAGAAAATAAGGTTTTCAAGTTTTCAGCCATTTTTATTGAAGATGACCTTTCAGTTAGAATCTGTCAAAAATACAGGTGTTTCATGGCAGCAGCACACATCAAGTGACAATAAGATGTGAAAACCACAGTCACCTGTGGGCTAATATTCTATTCAAGGATGGTCATAACAAAAAATAATGACGATATTAGGTATTTACACAATTCAAAACATACCATCACCAGTGAAGTCTCTTTTCCAATGCAGACACTGATGACAGTACTTTTTGAATATTTGTAAAAAAAAAAAAAAAAAAAAAAAAAAAAAAAAAAAAAAAACTAATAACATCATTATTTTGTGTCCATCCTTGAATAGAATATTAGCTCACAAGTGCCTGTGCACACAAAGTAGAGTGTATAGTGTAAGGTCTATGGTATACCTTTGTCATTGAATCCAATTTATCTGTCAAAATGTTTGACAAAGATAAACAAAGTAAATACACAATCAGATAACACCTAAATAAATTAACATATCTCTGATCAAATGTACCAGTAGAGTTTAAATGTAAACAAAACTTGACAAAGAATGAACCAGATTCCCTCTTTATACCTGTAATGCTATTGAAAATATAATTCAATTTGCAAATCATTTGAAAAAAAAAGGACCTGAAAATTTATGCAGTTGAAATTCCTGCTAGAATAATTTAATGGAAAATGTACTGGGTTTAAATTTTACATTTGACTATCTAAAAATCAATAAATGGAGTATATACTATAGTAGTTACCTTTGACCTTATAAGGTCAATGTGTGAGTGTCAGTGTAAAGGTTACCCAGTATTGCTTTCCAGATAAGATATTGTGGAATGATTCATCAAATCATAAACAGTGGAGGGGAATACTAGTAGTTATGGCATAGCCTTCCCCGGGCCCCTCCATTGGATATGGTGCGTGCATGTCCTTATCTGTGCACTGTAGTAACACAGCATGTAAAATTACTGTCCATAAAACTCGCAATATTGCAATGGGTTCACAAATTCTCGTAAGGATGCTCATTATTGGACAATGAACGCGAATTATTGATTGCACGTCAACCGATCATATACAATCTTGTGAGACGCTTCAGGTTAGCCCCTAACATTTGCTGGGGTGGGGTGGTGGTTAGTGTTGGAAAGTTGCGATATGACCGCCTGGTTGACCGAAATGTCCATCAACAATTGTAGTAGATTTTAATGCGATGATATAATATAAGCCCCCACAAATACTTTACTCTTAGCATACACGTATATCAATGTTATCTCTCCATTCGTGATACTACAAGATTAAAGAGCAATTCTGCCAGTCGTTCAGGTTCATTCTTTGCAAGGTGCGGACTGGAAGGAATAAACTTGGTGAGTTTGTTGCTCCAAAACTTATGTTCATCAGCCGACATCTGTGGTACCAATTCACTGAAGAAATATCTATATACAAGTGCCATGTCCACTAAAACATCTTTCTTCAAGTTTTCCAGTGCATCTTTGACAATCTCGCACTTCTCTGTTTTGATACTATTGTGAATTTCCACACCGAGTTCTAAACACTGCCGAATGTTTTCAATGGTCGTCTCTGGGTTTGTACTGTGACCCCCAAACTTGTAGACTTGGCTCCGAGCAAATAGTTGACGAAAATAGTCATTATACAAGATCAACAGCTTTCTTTCATGGTCTGGGTGTCGTCCCACCAACATACAACCAAATTGTGTCAACCGAAAGTTATTTGCGATCTCCATAATACCACAGTAGCAAATTATGTTATACGCATATCTACACACCTAACTTCACCAGTGCTAATAGTTGACTTCCGGGTTCATATTCAGTGCATGTCATTTGCACATTATCAAACTGATATACGCCACGCAAAGCTAGATCTACGGAGGCTGTAGGAAAACGCCACCGTGAGAACTGAACAATAGATATTTATAAAACTTATGATTCACATGCATAAATTATTTAATCGGAGTGTCACTAGAATTTTTCTTAAACGTTTCGTGTCGGTTTGTTTTTGATCTTACGCTAAACGTTTGTGATTTTTTTTTGTTGGTCATCATTTTATAAAGTCTAGATAGATTCTAGAAAATGAAAAAATAAAATCGAAAGACGGGTATGCACCATATTATTATCATATTGAGTGGACTATAAGGCGGGAATAGACCGACCATACCTCTGTGCCTGTGTCTGTGTCTGTGTCTGTATCTGTGTCTGTGTCTGTGTCTGTGTCTGTGTCTGTGTCTGTGTCTGTGTTTGGGCCTGTGCCTGTGTCTGTGTCTGTGTCTGACTGGGCCTGTGTCTTTGTTTATTGAAAAGGTTAATCTTTTATACATTGTGTACATCTATTTATAACGTAATAATCAAATTAATTTACCAGAAAATGTCAAAATTTAGTAAATCATGAATTAAAGGTTAGTCATATAATTTTTAAATTAATTAATTAATTAATTAATTAATTAATTAATCGTTGATCAATCAATTAATTAATTGGAATATACACGCAATTTGCAACATTTTATGCAAGCTAATTTTCACACACACTGACGCGACATCGACGAATGTTCAACCGAAAAATGAATCGATATTCGCCATTAGTATATAAATTATACAATCATATAAACATCAAGAAAATGGTATATAGTTACGTTCATATTATCCGCACACTTGTGTGTCTGTGTCTGTTTTTCTCTTTCAATTCTGCCAGTCTCTGTGTGAATCTGTATATGTTTGTCTGTCTGTGTGTATATATATATATATATATATATATATGTGTGTGTGTGTGTGTGTGTGTGTGTGTGTGTGTGTGTGTGTGTGTGTGTGTGTGTGTATGTGTGTGTGCGCGCGCGCGCGCCATATTTTAAACTAAAGAAATCGCAAATGAGGAACACCTTTGCTCTAGATTTGTAACAATAAGGCCGGATCAACCCCACTCCATTGCATACATCTACTCCAGCTTGTACCATATGTTACCATCATATAATGTTGATATTATGCAACATAAAACGTAATTTGAATGCTTAGTATGTTAAACACTCAGACTGTTTTCAGGTGAAAAGTTCATCAATACCACCTGTTGATTCAGTCACTCTCACCATTTTGTATAAGTTATATCCTGTCACAGAATACAGCTAGGTGTAGTCATGAAGTTTGATAGCAGACATTTTTTTTTTAAAAACCGCTTTTCAGCAAACGTGATTTTTTTTAGTTTAATTTTGTCTGGTAATTAATTTATTCAATATGGTATTTGCATGTCGTTTTCGTGCGTGTATGATATTAGATCATAATATTAATAGCTGGAATTGGATACATATCACCATATATAATTACCCGTTGAACTACGGTTTGAAATGTTTGGGTTTTTTTTCAAAACGTGGGATATCAATTCAATGTGTTTTTCCTTTCGTTTTACCTATTTCGAGACCAATTAATCATCACCATACAGCATGTCACGTGTACAGCTGTTATGTTGCAAAATGCTGGTATCATGGCAGTGTGTTTGTGACGTCACAACGTAACCGGGCAATATTAACCGTGTCGGTTTACTCCGATCGTTTCCTTTGTTGACAGATGGGGACCGAAGTTCAAAAGAAAAATCACTACGGCTCTTGACGCGATACAGCTAGGTCGATTTTACAGTTATCCAGACGACGCCGTGCTTTTAAGCTCGGGGATATACCTACAAAAATGTCTCGACCACACACGAAAGATTTCAAGCTGGACGGTTTGAAGTTTGAGAAGCACACAGTTATGAACGCTTATCCTAAAAATATCCAAGCAAATAAAAATGTTAAGTGGTTGGTAACGGACCAAGACGGCGTAATGAAGGAGTTAGTGTTAAAGTCTCGACGGAGCAGTATTAATGAGGAAGCCACTGCCGTCTACCTGCCCAGAAAAATTGGAACAGCACGTGCAGATTTGGTGAATGACGATGATACATTCGTGGATCTGACAGAAATAGCTCGTATGGAAGGCGATTATTACCTAGCTGTCGATAAAAACAAAGGAGAAGTGAACGCTGTATGGCTTGGGGCTCCACCGAGCACCAATGTCAATTCTTAGCACCATCAGCAAAACATCTAATTTTAATGAACGGTAAAGTAATAATCCTTTTTGGATAGTGATATTCATATGTAATAATTTCATTCGTCAGCCTGCTGATAGGATGTCAACCGAGTGTTTACGTTAATCGCAAGTGTTGCAGATGAATTGCGTACAGGTGGACTGGTAGGGGGCTGTCTTGCATTACATCGAGTATTATCACCATGAGTATGCATTATGTGTAAATTTATACATTTATTCATCCATGCTATCTGTTTGCATGAACAGCCATCAATTTATTTTCCTGGCAGTCATGATAACAACATATATTACCATATATTGTCGTCGTCATCCAATTTTACGTCGATAAAGGGAAACTGAAATGATGAGAGTGGAAGAGAAATGCCGACTGGATGGCGACAGACTACTGCAGCAGTACTATAAAAAAAAAATAGTAATTACATTTGTGAATAGCGAGGAAATTGGAAAAAAAGACCACTTTTTCAGAGCTCGAGCTCATGACCTCGGGTTTCAGAACAATCGGGTTTTATTATCTCAAATTCGCCCTACTTTGCTTTGCTGTAGAATACAATGTAAATAGTTCATGACCTTAACCTTTCAGGATTAAGATGGATTGTACTACTTATAGAGTATGTCTACCTAGGAATTAATACACATGGGGCATTACGATCAGAAGATGCATGGTTATAATTTTATCCCGTTGCTATCTCCCTAGTATTATCGAAAACGTGCCGCTCTATACACGTTTTCTTTCTGCACCCGCTGCCTTTCATTTCCAAATCATTGATTAATAAACACGTATGTAGGGGGGCCCGAGGGGTATGACATCGCTACCGATTTTATAAGAATATCGCCAATCCCTATAATAACGTCATTGTTCTGTATTATGACCGTCATAGACAAGAATAAAACCATTTAGGAAAGGAATAACAGTTTACAAGCGACTGTGGCTGACACCGATACAGAACACATGCCATTTTGATAAGTTAATTGTTAACGGTTGTGAGACCATGCGCTAAACATGTTTAAAACACACAACCACTCCAAAAGTTATTCTAAATCACATAACAAACATTTTATATTTATTTATCTGTGTAAACTAACGAGGGGTCTGGACACATTACGTTTCTGTCGAGATTAACATTTCGTCAAATCCCTCATTTGTACAAAGACGCGATATCTTTAAATCGTAAAACTACCGAGATAATAATCCATTCGTCGGCTCAAATTCGGTGTTACCGTGGAATGTGATCGATTTTCCATGCCAACCTGACAGCTGAACTAATAGGTCAAAGATCAACACGTACACAGTCACTCATAATGGCAGGTCGGGGAAACAAATCTTTTGATTGATAATTTGTATACTGTCACAAAATAACAACTTGCTGTCAAACAATATCATTCCTAAAGTCCATGTGATAGTGTGCATATTTTTAATACTTGTAAGTATATCAGTACTTTACTTTATCTGGGTCAAAGTTCACACACCCATATATATTAATTTGGCGGGAAATTCATGAGACGATAAATTTAAAAACAGACTTTTGATTTGCACTATTTTGCCGACTAAACACCCCTTGAAATCTACACAGCTTTTGAAATTACATACATAAATCATACATATCCTATTACAATATTGGTTTCCTAGCAACTTCTGTGATTATATATTTATTTATCTTTCAATATCTTTGACTCCGACCTGTTCTTGCTGTAATAAAAAGTCATAAAATTGCACTAAAATCTGAAAGTCGAACGCGATTTCGCTTTTATCGCCTTCAAGCTTTCTGGAACTTTAAAACATCGTTTTTTAACAATCTTTGTGATTTCAAGTAAAAAAGGGATATTCTAACAATTTATTATAAATAGTTTGGTGTAAACTTCAGGTTTCCGTAAGTTCGACGATTTTCACGCTGTACGATAGTTAAAGTCAATATGCACGCCAAGCTACTTTAGTACTTTTATTTCATAGTAAATTTGCCTGTCGAGTGAAGAGATAAAACTATAAATAAAAACACGAATGGACTTGCAGGATGTCGATATTGTTTTAGTCTGGATGCCAACGCGTGGTCTCTAACTAAGTGGAGGTGTAAATCGTAGCGATATCCTATAGGAACTAGACTAATATTGTTTTGACCGCCATGCATGGCGCGCACGACCTTCGAACAAGAAATACAAATACTTTAGATCAGTAATGAAACTAGAGAGCGTAGACATTTTTAATAATGTTGAATTTGCTCACGAATATAAATGTCTGAATCTTACCTAACATAATTAAGATACGTATGTAAGGCTTTGTATTATCCGTTGTCTCTTTGGACCACTTGTAGCAAGAGCACATGATTATTACACATGTTACGAATGTACCGGTGTCATATATGTGTGGTTGTGAATTTAAAAAAATAACTCCATGGTGCATATAAAATGGTTCAACAAACTTCATATGTTGTAGAAGTGATCAGTTTTTACCTTTAAACTGATGGACCCAGTCCCATGACCATTAATGTGTGTCGTGACATTGCAAAAGAGCAAAGATGTGGATTCAAGATATCGATTTTAAAGTAAATATGTACATGTACAATACTGTATAGGTGTGTAGAGCAACCCGACGGCTCGTCTGGCAACATATTGATACAAATACCTACATGCTAACTGCTATCAATCTTAACCGTGTTTGTGCATGTACATTGCAATAAATCAACCAAACAAAGCAATCAAAGATAATATAAAAAGAAACACTTGATAGTATCACCAATCTCCCAGCAAT
Organism: Glandiceps talaboti; assembly: GCF_964340395.1. Classification (NCBI taxonomy): domain Eukaryota; kingdom Metazoa; phylum Hemichordata; class Enteropneusta; family Spengelidae; genus Glandiceps; species Glandiceps talaboti. The sequence continues at coordinate 16,673,126 of NC_135552.1, forward strand.
ATCTAAAAACCCGTTGTACTGTAAAAACTAACAGGAGCCCATCAAATAAGAACATACGTATAGGAACCATTACAGTACGTAACGAGATATACAAGTCGACAAACTATGAAACTGAATTCGAACATACAAGTTTACTTTTTGTTAATATTTGTTTTGTCACCTTTATGTGTGTAATGAACGTAGTAAGATTTGTCTGAAAATTCAAGTTACCCCCCCCCCCCACAACAAAAAAAAAGAAGCAAGAAAATAGAACTATTAATATTGCTTTAGATAGCATTGGTTTTATCTATAGCTGATATGGTCGATTTCTACTTGATCCCAGGCAAGGCAATTATCACCCTCGCAAGCCTTAGATCACATATAGAACCTCCGACCACAGTGGTCTGAGATAGGACACAACGAAACATTTAGTGCAGCTGTCTTGGCAAATTTATAAAGGACAGTAGTTTATGACGATGGACACAATTCACACTCTACAAAGTATACACAATCTTCTGTTAAATTTGTGTTACCGAGCAATGATGTAACCAATTAATGTTATCGTGTTTTGACGCCATCGAAACGTTTTGATGTATGATAAAGTTCTGCGATTCCGGTGATAGCAACACAAAACACCCCTTGTATGAGGTCATGCTGTGACCTTCTGTATTTGCATTTAGGTATGTGTAGACGTGCACCAAATCCGTAGGCAGTTGTAAACATTTGACACTGAGATTGTCGCAGATAAATTAACATCGATAGAGGTAATAATGGGTTCGAAGTTAACGTGAAACACTTGTGCTACAGATTATTTATTATTTGTTGACTTTTAAGTTGCCTTTACTGTTCTTATAAACAAACAGGTGAAACGCACCCTTATACCCCATAACCTTAAAAACTTACAGTTATAAAATAACTATTTATTAAAATGGATATTTTTCTCGACGACCGAAGTCATATTTAATGAAAATTAGAAGGTAAATGACTAGATCTTTTAAATTATCCGATCAACGTCACCTCTATAATTATGAATATATGAAAAAACATTGTTGCAGCAAGGCAATGGGTGAAATTGTCAAGTATAACACACATATAGGTATATGTCCAGGAAATTCTGGAATGTATGTCATTAATTCAATACATAAGCTAAGAGGACATTAGAGCTGAGTCACACATACACGATGTGTACAGTAATACATATCTCCATGGTCAAGGTGGATTCGTTCTTGGGTAGCTATGAGTTCTAAAAGACTACCTAATTCAAATGTTTTCCTTTCTCACGCTTTCTAATCCTAGCGTTCAACGGGGATGGGTACATACAGGTTCGTCATCAGTACCCAGTCAGTATTAGTAAACTTACAGGTGTGTTACACCTGACATTAAACACGTCTACATTCGACCCCCAAATAATTTGACAAGTGGTTATAAATTCATGCTCATTTCTCGTGGGATTATCTTTAGTGTATATATATTGTTCCTGTTCTGCTTAAAAGGGCATGCGCACATATAATGTATACTAATATCTGATAATCACACTGTGTAAATTCAACATTATTAATCAGTCCATAAATGTATTTTGTTGCAAAATGAACCATCGTCAGATCTTTAACTAAAGAACTATATAATTACTACGTTATGAAAAAAGAATCAAAATGATTTAGTAGAACTTTTTATGTTCGGTTGCGATGATTTTTCGTTGGCCAAAATGACTTTAGTTTCTTTTTACCTGTGTTTTAATTTTAGTGCTTTGCTAATGACAATGACACTGGAGCATCAAAACACACGCACATGAAATGATTTCATTTTAATTGTATTATTAATATATCAGTGTATTTTATTTTATTTTGGAAAAAAAATGTGAGTATCATGTTGCTGTGAAAGTAGTCAATTTCCTATTCTTATAGAAGTGTTAACGTTTAAGGCTTACCAATCTGTTTCGTTGCAGGGTATATTTACGAATTTCAAGAAGCGAAGATAACTGCGGGTGACATGCTAAAGAACATTCAAAGGAATGAACAATTATAAAACTGTATTCCTGATTCAGCGCCATGGAGACCTCAGTAGACTACTACTTACAATTGTCAATCAAATGACGTCACGTCTGAGCAGCCGACTTGTTCCATTTTTTATGCTAGGCTCATATCTCCAATTACTGACCATTCCACATGTTGACAAATTTCAAACAAAACAGAGTTTTATGTACCAAATCTGACAATAGAATATTTGAAACTTACAAAACTATAGAAGTTTGTTGAGGCACCAACCATGATTCCAAACGTTAACTTTTTAATGTCACATTTTGTTTGCCAAGGAAATTTTTAATTTTGAGTAGAGATTTACCTGCCAATGGATGCTCCTGTAGTACATGTCAATGACACTGAAGCACATGTGATTACATTGAGTATTACCGAACCTTAATTTGTTCAGTTTAAATATGGTTAAGCTTCTTTCTTTCAGTTGAAGTACTGACTTTCATATTTCTTAACTTCAATTAATGATAGCTTTGCTATTCAAGGAGGGTCTATAACCTTCAGTGGGTTGAATTGACATCTGATCTGTTTTTGACCAAAGTTTTGGAAAACACTATACTATACAGTGTGATACAGTATTGTATTGTACGGAACTGCACTGTATTGAGTAGGACATGTATGAACTGTAGTGGGTTGAGGGTCTATGGTAGAACACATATTATCCGAGTCCTGGCCACTTTCACTATGTGGTGTGTTGTTTTTATGCAAGAGCACCCGTTCAATTTTTACACAACACAATCATATGACTATGTATAGTGTATTATGACAAACAGAATAAAGCATTAATATAAATCTCAATTTCTGAATGGAAATATTACTGCTTCTATAACAATATACATCATTCTGCTTATAACTCGTTATGCAATACTATTCTCTAATATGCAAGTTACCTAATTAATATGCAAGCAGCAACAGTCGACCACAGAACCTTGATGAGATCTACCAATTGTGGGATGGAAATACTAGTCTGCCTCTTTATAATATACATCTACCCTGGTATGATTACTACTCTATAATATGCAAATTTCCCTAATTAATATGCAGGCCAAATTCAGCTATGGTAGAACGCTGCTGTGGTTCATTGAAGTCTTGGTTCATCATTTCCATGTTCATCAGACATGATGGACAATCCTCTACATGTGTTATTTGACGACATTTGATGGACCACATATGAAGTTCAGGCTTAAAGCAATTGACAGTGTTAATTTATGAGTTTTAGTTAAGACTACCATCAGTCCATCTACAAAGTTGATACACCAGATAGAAGACACAAACACAATATAAAGAATAATGGGTTTGAAAAGTAAACAAATCCATTTGTCTTCGGTAAAATTACTTTATTTCCAATGTTTCAGCCACACATGAATGGCCTTATTCATGGAGTAGAGCTGGCGCAGTGAAAGAACGTTTGAGCCTTTGATGATGGCTTGGCGCTAGTTATTCTACACTCGATATGAAAGCTATAAATGAGTGTAGCACACAGAGGAATTGCTTTACTGGAGTGTGGTAGCTTGTGTACAGTAATTGCAGACCAGGAGTGGCACGAAACAAAGCACACTTATTGAATAGTTGAATATGTATGGTTCTAGTATTTTATTGTTTTGATTTACTTTTTAATACATACATTAAACTGTATTTTGATATCACAAGTACAAATGGTATGATAGGACTCAGAATCACAGTTTCTGAAAAACAAACAAGGTTTAGAAAATATCAACTAGCAGACACATTTCATAAATCTAAAGTTTCTAGTCTAAGACATTATGTACAAATTACTGAGAGAACCTTTATAAGACTTCTTTGCTTCTTGGAAGTATCTGAAATCTCTGATGAATTAGGTCATGTTAATACTTGTACAACTTAGAGATTTCTTAACATCCTTTTTATCCTCAGATACTTGCAGTGAGAATGTATTCCCCTTCAATTATAATCTTGGCCTTTTAGATTGTCTACCTTGTCAAAGGAAGACAGACTGTTGAGATACGTTGTGTCGTTCTGCCCTCACGAGGTTGACCGATGCGTGAGGGCGCCCCGTCATGGCGTACCTTAATACAGACTACAAGGAAGATAGCTATGTACATAGTTTCGGTATGTGTGCAGAGTAACAAGAATTCCCTTATGAAAAAGGTGACTGAAATAAAACAGATAAAACAGCTTTGTATATTGGTGGAAGATCTTAAACTCAGAGACGTTTAAAAATTTGGTTATTTCATGATACTTCAGAGATACTAATAATAATATCGATTGGAGCAGGAACTGCATTGCATGTTTACAAACTTTAGCTTTCACTCACATAGTATGTACAGGGTTTAAAAATGACCACATTATAAGTTGCTCTTGTGAATGTCACTCAAATGATGCCAACAAATCTCAGCTCATGCAATTGCAAAGGGATTGTATCCAGAAACTCAAATCACGACTGTTCTTCTATATAGGAATGGCAGAATAATATTGCAATATGTTTGAAAAACAATGTTTGTGCACAAAGAATTGGTAAGTAACTTAGAGGGGAACAAAAATCCATGAAATAAAGGCATTTTTGTAAACTATGGGGCCGGAGTCATTTCATGATTTTACATCACTTACACTATGTACCACTGCCATGATTGTTCATGAATGCCATGTCACATCATCACTGTTTTCCTACATGTATATAACAATTGCAGAATATTGTAACAGTGGTGATACGCTTGACAAACACTGTTTGTGCACAAGAGTCAGTAAGTAACCTGGAGGGGAGAACAACTCTAGGCATGTAAATTTTGGGTTATGGAGTCACGTCATGATTTTGCATCAGTTACACTACATGTCACTGCCAAGATAAATGGCATTGAAATAAATGTTAAACATGACAATTTGGGCTAATAACAGTCAATTACAGTTGTGCCTCTCTCATTCATACTGCAGTATACAAAATGTACTTTGCCTCACTGATTCCAATATCATCACTTCAGAGTTTTTGGCACCTGGATAGAGTTCCATGTCCAGTATAATGGGATACTGTGTCAGGCTTAGCAACATATTTGAAGTCTGAACTGGTATCAAGAAATACATGCCTTGGTTGATCCCTTCATCCACCATTAAAGTATATCATTGTTCACTAGCTTGATTTCATGGCCTTCCTGACACAAATTTACATCCAATATGACGAGATATTCTGCTTGGCTTGAAAAGGGCGGTATATTTATTTCATTAATGAGGAAGTCTGAAACAGTAAAACACAATAAAAGCCTTAGGTGAGCCCCCCTCCCTACCCCAACCCCTCCATCCAGCCATATTTATTTGTCCCATCTACTTTTCTTCATTTTTGGTGCTTTTGGTGCTACAAATTCACTGCTGTGCCTCTTTTCACTGCTACCCCCACTGGACATATGACTGCTTGGTGGTCTAATGGCCTTATTTGGTGAGTCGCCACTGCTCATGGTGCTACTGGTAATGTTGGAGCTGGCAGCTTTAAAGTGAGATTTGTACTGGGCCTGTAGAAGATAGAATGAACAGAGGAATGCTAATTTCACATTGACCACTTCAATGACATTCTTTTTCATATTTTCATGAGATTCTCCATAATTATATCAACAAACTGTAGAAAACAAACAGAGACACACATTGGCACACACAAGAGACACACACACAATGCCTGCAAACACATCTCTACAGATATATCTGTAAAAGAGTACTTACCATGAAATACTATCTCATATGTACATACTTGCATACACAGCACATTCACACAACAAACCTAGTAGCTATGTAGTCCTACTTTTAATTGGTGCATGCGCGCGCGTGTGCACACACACACACACACACACACACACACATACACATACATACATACACACACATTGATACTATACACCCACACTCAGACAGACAGACACATTCATACACATATACTCAAACACACTGACAGATAGACACACAGATAGACACACAGGCAGACAGACAGACACTCACACACACACATACACACACATACACACACATACACACACACATACACACACACACACACACACACACACACACACACACACACACACACACACACACACACACACACAGAACTTAGAATACTCACCATAAATGCAGTCTTAACTGTTGATAACCTGTCAAATGTTGAACTACTAGCTGCAGGTGATGATTGAAATGATGACGATGACAATGATGATGATGATGTTGATGATGACCCTCTATATGATTCCCTACTAGTACTACCACTGGGTGAACTGTAACTCATTCCACTATCTTGTTTTGTATCATTTTCATTAGAACTGCCAAGGCCTGGTCTCTCTCTGTATCCGAGTCCCTTATTTCTGTTGATATTACCTTTCTTGCCCTTCTTCTGTCGTGATTTCCTGAACCATGAATTCTGAAGTAAACAATTTAAGACACAAAATATCATCAAGGAAATCTTCCAGCTTCTTCTTAGGAGGGCATACTAATGGAATGAAGTTAATTTCAAAGTGTAATTATATTTCTACTACTAGATTGATTATTCAATATGCGTATGTCTTCTTTCAGATTAGGTACTTCCTAAACTTGTGTGCATCATGAAAAGAACAATACAAAAGTTACTTTTGCCTAGGTCTGCTCACTGAGCAGTACGCAGTCTTGTCTGAGGATGATTGCAAACTAGTACCACCCTAGTCAAAGTGCAAAGTGATTTAATACAAAGACATAGAAGTCAATGTGCTATATTGCACATATTTTGCACAACCCCCCCCCCCCTCCACCACCACCACCACCACATCCACCCACCAACCTCCCCGCCACCATTTCATTTTGCATAGCTTCCACCAGATTTAATAATTTGGAAGGAAAACATTGTCACTGTATCCCTCCGAGTTATTTTCTCTCTTTTCAAATTTTCACGACTACCCAGTAATTTGCAGATTTAATTCATATAACAAATATAAATTTATAATGTGTCTTGCCTGCATTGCTAACTCCATTAGTTTGTCAGGAACTCTCTGTCCAGCGCCTTCAAGATTCCGTACCAAATCACCGGAAAAGTTGACATCTTTGGAAATGTTTACAAGTGTATATGCTGTACCCTTTGTGCCTACAAGTCAATGACACAAGAAAGCTGTAATATTTAGATATATCTACAAATACTTTGTGTATATGCTGGTCAGCTAATCACACTTCCCATGACTATAGATTTAATAGCTTAACAGTTTGAATAACATTCTTTTGTGGTTTTTATAATCTAGAAATTCAAATAATACAACTATAAAAGTGTAAGTATGTATATCAGAATTCCAATGATATGATTCACGTTCTCACCTGCTCTGCCGGTTCTACCAATCCGATGTGTATGTGTATCAATATCTCTAGCCACGTCATAGTTGACTACTGTCTTGATAGATGGAATGTCCAAACCACGGGCTGAAATAAAGCACATCGATCATTGAATGTCAACTCTCTCACGACAATTGAATTGTCCACATGTAACATTTTGCTTGTTCTTTAATACAAAGATGACCACAATGTGGATAACATGAGTACTACACATGCCTGCCCTACACTAACACCATCAAAATCATCAACTTTGAACAATGTTCAGACTGAACACTTTTTTTTCACAATAAAATCGCATCTTGTGAAAGCTTTTGGGCTTCAAAACTCTTTCATAAGGTAACAACTAATACTTCATCAAGCATAATAGATACACATTTTAAACCAAGTTTTAGGAACCCTGGTATACTAGCAGATTGCTATAATTTGTAATTATAGTTTTGGTATGGGAATGTCAGTAAAATAACTTACAACATTGGGTAGAGTTTACCCGAGTGCATGTCACCCTTTAAAAAGTGACAACAATATTGAGAAAATCATACCAGACACAAATATTGAAGAGATACACTGTGTGGCATACACTTTGCTTCTAAACAGTCAATAATGATACTTGCCTGCTACGTCTGTGGCTACAAGTACTGGCATCTGTTGTCTTTTGAAGTTAGTAATGACTTTATTTCTTTCACTCTGATCCAAATCACCATGGAGTAATCCCACTACAAAAACAAGTATTAATCAAATCATCATTTCAGATACAAATTTGATTATCAATATTAACACTCAATCACTCACTCACTCACTCACTCACTCACTCAATCAATCAATCAATCAATCACTCAATCGATCAATATATCAATCAATCAATCAAATCAATCAATCAATCTAATGAGTGCCAGTTTCCAATAAGATGTAAAGTTCAGAGGAGCTATGTAATTAAAGAAGACACTTGAGAAAAAGATAGATTTTCAAGTTCTCTCTGAAGTACTCAGCTAAGTTTTTGCAGTAATTCCAATGACACTTCATTCCACAGACCAGATGCAGTATCATGTTATGATAATTAGACAACTGCTTTGTACAAAGAGGAAAAATATGAAATGAGGGGAAATTAAATTAAACTAAAACACAATTAAAATGGACAAAATATATTGAAATATAAATTTTAAAACAAGTAAGAGTTATAAATACATGTCGACTACCGGGTACTCACAATCAAAATCCTGCTGTTTGAGATTCATGGCAAGTTCGTCAGCGTTGGCTTTCTTTGTGACAAATATAAGAACACTCCCTATGGCTGTGAACCGGACAAGTCTCTGTATCAACCATGTCCACTTTTCAGGACCATCTGACAGTAACTCAACCACCTGGGTTACGTCCTCATTGGCCTATCAGGTTTGAAAACAGTAGAATAGGGTCAAAGAGGGAGACAGTAGCATTGAGTCGCAGAGAAGACTGAATATAAATTGTAGAGATTACCTGGGTAATGACACCCTGGATATCTTTCAGTACTCATGAGTCAAAGTTACCAGTGATAAGTACCAAATTCCTTTACAAATTACATCAACTTTGTTCACTTTGAAAAACTTGGGAATGCACAGTGCTGTTGTAAAGCTGTCAATGTATGTAGTGTTTTAATTTGTTCAATAGTATTGCTTAGTTTAGTTGTTTTTTACACAACTTTTGTTTTTTTTGTATTTTTCAAATAAGACATTTCAGTTTCTCCCTCTGAGAGTAATAAAATATACTTATCGTATCATATCATATCGTATCGTATCGTATCGTATCGTATCGTATCGAACTTGAGTCTAATTACACCCACAACACAACCATGATGTACAGCCATTATCTGATCACAATCATGAGTGTGATACTAATGTTTACTAAACTGAGATGTCTTGTCCAGTTCTTTGCACTGTACTAAGTGACTTTGAGACTGCACTGATTTTGAGACTGCAGTGACTTTGAGACTGCACTGACTTTGAGACTGCAGTGACTTTGAGCCTGAAGTGACTTCAAGACTGCAGTGACTTTGAGACTGCAGTGACTTTGAGACTGCACTGACTTTGAGACTGCACTGACTTTGAGCCTGAAGTGACTTCAAGACTGCAGTGACTTTGAGACTGCAGTGACTTTGAGACTGCAGTGACTTTGAGACTAGTCACTTCAAGACTGCAGTCACTTTGAGACTACAGTCACTTCAAGACTGCAGTCACTTTGAGACTGCAGTGACTTTGAGACTGCAGTGACTTTGAGACTGCAGTGACTTTGAGACTACAGTCACTTCAAGACTGCAGTCACTTTGAGACTACAGTCACTTCAAGACTGCAGTCACTTTGAGACTACAGTCACTTCAAGACTGCAGTCACTTCAAGACTGCAGTCACTTCAAGACTGCAGTCACTTCAAGACTGCAGTCACTTTGAGACTGCAGTGACTTTGAGACTACAGTCACTTCAAGACTGCAGTGACTTTGAGACTGCAGTGACTTTGAGACTAGTCACTTCAAGACTGCAGTGACTTTGAGACTGCAGTGACTTTGAGACTACAGTCACTTCAAGACTGCAGTGACTTTGAGACTGCAGTGACTTTGAGACTGCAGTGACTTTGAGACTGCAGTGACTTTGAGACTGCAGTGACTTTGAGACTACAGTCACTTCAAGACTGCAGTCACTTTGAGACTACAGTTACTGTAAGACTGCAGTGACTTTGCAGTGAGCTAGGAATCGAGCTTACCTCTCCAACATCCCCCTGTACAACTCTGATCGGGTCTGTCAGGATATCCCTGGCTAATTTCTCAACTTTTTTCCTGAATGTAGCACTGAACAGCAAGGCTGTAATCACAATGAGAATAGGCATTTTAACATGTCAACAATCTAAAAATAACAGTATAACTGATATTCTCATTTTCAGTAAAAAAAAATACCATCAATACCAATGAGGAATTAAGCTATTGACATACAACCATCAATAACTTCCAATATTATATTTGTATATACAGTAGTGATAGAGACAATTCAGGTATTTGTAGCAGGTAGCATATTATATGACGGTGATGGATCAACTCGTCCCATTTCAACTCGTCCCACTCAACTCGTCCAATTTTCAACTCGCCCCAATTTCAACTCGCCCCATTTTCAACTCACCCCAACTCTTTACAATATAATTTACCTGTGCATATATGAAATCGAAGATAGTAGTACTCAGTTTGGAGGGTATGTGGTATCTCGTATTCCGCTAATGAAGTACCACTTGCACTGTATTTCTATACAAAAGTAAGCATTATTACTGACTTATTTTCAAATAAAACTTCACTGTTGGTTTTCAAATGTAGACAAGCTTCATCATACATAGTGTTGTGTACTTACTTTGTCTATCTGGTCTGACATGGTTGGCAATTGAACGTACTTGAGGCTCTGTAGAAGGAAAGAATGGTTATGAGACAGACCAGTAAATCGTCACCTTCCTCACTACTGTACTATCAAATACAAGTTAAGTAAATTACTAAACAATAGCAACAATTATGTCTCATGCAACTTACCAAAACTAATCAAAGTCAACATTATTTCTGCTTCATCAAATACCAGGTAATTAACTTACCAAAATCCATTTCAAATACTATTTTAGCTTCATCAAATACAAGGTAAGCAACTTACCAAAACAGTCAAACATATCTACTTATCAAATACAGAGTAAGTAACTTACCAAATCCCATATCAAACATTCTGTCAGCTTCATCAAATACAAGGTAAGTAACTTACCAAACTAATCCATGTCAAACATGATGTCTACCTTATCTAATACAAAGCTAGTAACTTACTAAAACTATTTCAAACATGTCTACTTATCAAATACAAAGTAAGTAACTTACCAAATCCCATATCAAACATTCTGTCAGCTTCATCAAATACAAGGTAAGTAACTCTTTTAAGATTGGTGGCTTTCTTCTTGACTAAATCAATCAATCTTCCCTATAATCACAATGAAACATTAAACAGTATGATATTTGGTAAGGTCATTGCTAAATAAGTGCACTTCTTTTGTAAAAGTGTCAACTACTTCTTCTTTGGAATTCAGAACTGAAATCACTATATAAAATGAGGCGTGGGTGAGGGGTCCAAACAAATCTGGTGTATAGGGCATAAAGCCATAAGCAAGATTAACGAGCTGTATCGTTCTGGCTTGTTATCAAATGTATTATAATGTTAACAGGCAAGATCCACTTGGATGGCAAGGACTGATGTCTAAACATGAATGATGGAGTATTTGGGCATTTATAATCAATGCAGTGTGCTTTGTATTATTTACAGTACAGTTTTCGCCTAAGCTGTCGCATTTTTCGCGTTCGCTTCGCTTCGCCTTCGCAGTCGCATCGCCTCATTATCGCTTCAATCAATTCGCTTCGTAACTTGGAATCGCTTCATGAAGGCATTCGCATCGCTGTCATTTCGCTTCGCATTCGCTTCTTGTTCGCATCGCATCAAAAAACAATGAAGGTCGCTTCACGTCAAACAACAATGAAGGTGAAGCGATACTGTGAAAGGTGTGACAGTATTTGCATATCCGTTTTCAATGCTGTACGTTGTGAATTCTGTCTAGTAAAATACACGACTCTAAACATGCAATCATCACCAATGTCCCTCGTTCGTCCTTACCGACTTAACATGTATCTGCGAAGAAGAATTGTGTCCCTCTACAACATCGGTGTACGTATCGTTGAAATCCAAGCCCGTCTTGAAGAGGAAGATCTTATTCTAGTACTTAGAAATGCGATCGGTCGGTTTTTGAAACGTTTCAAGGAAACGTAAAGTAAATTTATCTATTATGAATTATGTAGGAGTTAGTACATCTAAAAGTACACCTATTATATTACTTTATTCCAATTGGGAAGTATGCCTATGTAGCCCTTATACTAATAATGCAGAACGATTCTCATCTACGTATACGTACGCTCAATTTTCTTTAGCTTTTCAACCGTTTACCTCACGACTCAGACCACTATGGAAATTTTTCCAAAGAAACCCCAAAGTCAGAACAGGAATGATTTCATATTTATATTAGCAACACTGCAGTACCCTTACTCATTTTGATGGTAAATAAATATTCCAATACAGTCCGAATATGAAACACCTAACCTGGAGTTGTGAAAGAGCAGTATAGAGGTGAAGGGTTAGGCCGTGTTGATGAACTTTCAATACAAGTGGAGATGCCTGCCCGCGAGTTCAAATCTAGGTCATGTCCGAATGGCATAGCAACTATTGTAATGAGATATGGTTGCCTGGCAACTATCATTTAGTTGCGTCAACAAATATAGTGCATGGTGAGATCATAGACTCACTATGGGTAAGATCGCGATCTTTGATCATAAATCATAAATGGGGAATTCAATTTCATACTTGTTCGCATACGACCGATGTCTATAAGAGAAATGCAAAAAAAAAGGATTAAGAGATCGGACACCAAAATGTATTCCAATTGATGTCGTGTAACCGAGAAAGATTTATTTTTTGTCATGGGATTGCATTATATATTTTAAAAAAAACATTATTGGTAAATTACGTCTCTGGCTGGTTCGGACAGACAATACGAAAAAGAATATGTACTTCAAGAAATGAGGAGAAGCCTATTACTAAAACCCTCCTCCTTTTGCCAAAATACATGGTTGTTACATGAATGGACAAGGGAAATGGAGAAACACTATGATATTGAAACAACTGATATGTGGGACGCCCAAATAAATGTTAAAAAGTTAAAAACAAATTTTCGTAAGTTTTAAGTTTATTTAAAATGCGACATTGTCACCGATGTCGGGAACGCAAAAAATATGGGGTCAGGATACAAAACGTTCAACATAGATGTACGTTGTATTTTGCTTACTTCTGTAATTTGAATCTTGTAAGTTTCATTTTAAAGGTAATGATAACGGAGTAAAGTACATAAAATGGCAAATAAAAAAAAACTTCGTTCATGTATCGAAGGTATAGTGTATTCTAGATAATGTCCAAACAGGAGATCGGAAAGGACTGCATGGTACTCAACATTTATTAACGCAAATTTAACCAAAAGGATTATCGTGCCGTAGACAGAAAAGTAAAGTACAACCTCACATAATTTTAGTAGCCGTAATGATCTATACTTTTCGTTTCAAATCCTTTATCATGCAAATATGTGGGTATAATAGCGCCTGTTCCACACAATGCGATTCGAAAACAAAGTTGACGCGATGCGAATGGGGTGCGATGCGAATGCGAACTCAACGCGAAAGGGAAGTGAAGCGAAAGCGATGTTTAATTGAAGTGAACTCCCGTAAACTTGACATTGAGGCGAAGCGAAAGCGAAGCTGAAGCGATGCGAACGCGAATTGAGGCGAGAGCTTAGGCGAAAACTGTACTGTATGTCATCATCATCATTATTATTCCATAATGTCTTAATCACATTTACTACATAAATGTACTGGTGATTACTTGCACCGAGGCATAACACTGGTATTTGCACTGCAATGCAGTAGTCTGGGTATTTGCACGCTTGCTTGTGGTGTTTTTTGCTCTACAGAACACTGCAAGCACTTCTGGAAATACCCACAGTATCATACTTGTACTGACGCATCATGAGGTTCGGTCATAAGATTTGCATCATTTCTAAAAGGTAATGCGTATACTTACTGGTGTTGCTACCAGGATTTCACAACCATCCTGACAAGCTTTTGTTTGTTCCCACATATTTCCTCCACCATAGGCACATACTGTGTGGATGTTGTAGGCTTTACCAAACCTCTTACATTCTTGGTAAATCTAGGAGTAAAACACAATTCAGTTTTTTTTTTACATTATTGTGTGAAGTAATAAAAATAAAGAAGCACGGAAGCATGGACACCTCACTTAAAATTGTGTTGTCAAACTTGACACTCTGTCTGTTCTGTCTTTAATTCCACTCCAGAGCAGTCGCATCAAAAGTATAGTGAAATTTGTGGCATAGGGATACAACATGAAGTTCACTACAGGACCTTTAAAAATCCTAGCTTCTATAATTGATGAAGTAAAACAATATACTACCGTAACTTAGACCCATTCACTGACTGACTGTGATCTCTACAAGAAACACTGACTCCACTTCACTGTCTTTGATTCTCTGATAGAACAGGCAAGATCTAACTGCTTCTAGAAATCAAGCTACACCGACATACCTGTTGTGAGAGTTCCCTGGTTGGTGCACAGATTAGACCTATAGGTCCATCCCCTGGTTGGATTTCTGGTTGGTCCATAATGTGTATCAATAAAGGCCAAATAAATGCTGCTGTCTTACCACTGCCTGTCTTTGCAATACCAATGATATCACGGCCACTCATGGCTATAGGTACACCCTAAAGTATAAGCCACAAATTCCATATATGACATTGATACTGCTAGAGGGCGCTATTACAGTCTTGCAACCTTCCATATCATAACTATTGAGTCCATTGGTTAACTGCACATGTATGGATAACATGATACGATCAGTGTTTCTGGGAACCCCAATATGGTAGCAGGGGAGGCAAATCTGCTAAAATTTACACAGCTTTCCATACCATGTACCATATTTTTGGTGAGGAAGCCTGGTAAAATGCCTGGGGAACTCACTAGGTAGATTTTACCTGCTTACTGAGTCTGCCCATAACAAAAACACTGAGTGCATTGTGCACCTGCAGAGTTAATATTTGTTTAAATATATTGTACTGACAGATGGGGTTTACTAATGGTGTCACCATAAAAATTGTACTCATTGAATCTGTTGGTTAATTGAATACATGAGTGAACAAAAGTTTCAAGAGTGTTAATTATTATATTTGCATACACTGTACAGTTCATTTTCATGTTCCCAGATGTATTGTACGAGATGATCTCACTTATGAGTATATGCTTGACAGATATATGACAGATAGATTGAAACTGTTTTTACTTGTAAATCCAGGGTAGACTTAGACTTAGGTGACAACGATTCCACTAAGTACACGTAGCATGTGCACAATCCTATGTATGTACAAAGCACAACATCTTGGAACAAATCCATTAACAATTGTTTACATGGACTGATAGAGGGCAGTGTTCCAACCCTTCAAAAATGAAAAATGGTACATTTATGGGAGTAATATAACTGATAAAGAGTGCTAACTTAAGACATTCCTGTAATAGTTCAAGCTTAAAAACCAAATTGAATTATGGGTCAATGGCCTTTGTGTATGGAATATAGTGATCTGCACAACAGTTATTTGACTAACGCCACATGAATGAAGTACTACAAAGTCTAGCTTACCTGAGCCTGTATCGGCATTGGTGTTGAGTAGTCTGATTTCCTGATATAGTGCATTAGTTGCTCATCAAATCCAAAATGTCCAAAACTTGACACCGGATTAGGATATTCAAAACCTGACACCTGATGGAGGGACAAGATAATATATAATCTCATAATTTCTATTCTTCTTCATTTTGGACAATGCCGTAAAAGAGGCTGGGGTTTACGATGATGGTTTCACCTGATATCTTTGATATCTACTCTGACGAGATCACTTTCACAAACTAAAGACAGACACAAATTGCTGATACATATTAGTCTATCACCAAATGTTGATATGATTTCATTCACAGTAGAAATTAGAATAATTCAGTCCTTAGCTAGACCATAGACCAACACCAACGGTTGGTGGAGGGTCTATGGTTAGACCTACTGGTCAATAACCATGTGATGTCATTAACACTTCACAAAAACATTCAATCTACTGAAGAGGTCAATCGAGTCTAGACAATATTTGGAGAGGGTAATATTTCCTGCTTGTGATAAAATAACCATTATGTAGTGTATTGTGATACCAAGCTGAGGAATCTCTTTGTATCTAGACCTGTGTTGTGTAGACTTTCAGTGTATATTTTTGGGGATGCCAAGATATTCAGCCTTTACCTTTACAGTACCCAGTAATAGTGAAAGGTAACCATTTTTGGAGTTGATTTCTTTCCGATAGTGTAACTTTTTTTTTTTACTTTTTTTTTTTTTGGGGGGGGGGGGGGGGGGAGAGGGGTAGTAATACAGCTAAAAAAAGATTAGTGGTACAGTATTGACTTTTGTAACATCTGCAATTATACATTAAATTCTTTATACAGTTAGATCCAAACTATAGTCTTTGTGTTAGTAATGCATATTACCTTGGGAGAACCCTGACCTTGTTGTCATAACAACAAATACATACCTTGATTCCTAGTTTTTTACGTAGGTTCTGTACTTCCATGATGTTTAATTCGGAAATGTCGTCATGCTCCTCATAAAAGTCTCGTGTAAAATCTTTATAGTCAATCTGGAGAAGTTCAATAAATAAGACATTTTAAAATATTATTTCTAAACATTTTTATTCATTCTGCCAAGGAAAATTTGTAAATGCTTGCCTCTGTTGCTGGTTATACACAGCTGTGATGTATTGGGCTAACAAAACATTTAGTAACAAAACTGTTTTCTGTCACCTGTGCCATAGAACAGAAAGATGTTTATATACCTGTGAATGATCAACTGGAGGGAGAGGATCGATGACTTTATTTTTCTCAGGAATAATTGGATTTCCGTCTTCATCATATTCAATTTCTGTGTCGTCGTCATCTGTTATAATCATTCCTGCTGTAGGATTGTCTTCCATATATTTGAAATAAGTTTCCTGGTCATCTGCTTCATCAATATCTTGTCTTGTTCCTTTCTTTTTCTTTATTTCAACCTCCTTTTCTTTGACTTGTGTTTCCTTTTTTAAATCACTCTAAATACAAGAAGTGACAGGGAGTATAACATTCACACAGCTGTATCATCAAGAAACCATGAATTGACAGGCACAATCAAATTTGTGTCAGTGCGTCGTGACTGTATTTCTAACCCTAGCAGGCTTCTAAACCACAGCTGATAGCGTGGTATGAATGTTGTGTCGTATGAACTATCCTGACCCTAAACCAAACTCATGGGTCATCAAATACAATGCACATATATCAATTGAGGTAGGGTACATGTTAAGGATTTGCAATGCACCCCCCCCCCACCACCACCACCACCACCAACACCACCACCGCCACCACCAACACCACCACCACCAAAACCAATTGTTTTCAAATACCTATTTATTTATCAGTAAACCCAATATCAGGCACTCACACTCCTATATCACTATCCAAAACTCCTACTGTACACAGTTTTCAAATACAGATTGATTGAATAATGGATAAAACCATCACCAGTCTTGCCAAGATTTCAACTGACACCTGTGTAAAGTCCTATGTATCATAGTACAAGGCACTAAATCCTTAATTGAAGGGTATACATGTATGTCTTTCACTTCCAGCTTGTACTTGCATGTAGTCAGCTCCCTAAAACAATTTCTCGGATGGTTGGATGGTGGTGGGAAGGTTGGTTATTGCCATATTTGCTACCCAACTATTCCACCACAATTGAGATTGACCGAAAACGTTCATCAGCTTGGTAGATCAAATGATTTACATTTAGATTATAACACACAAGCAATTCAAAGTTTTTTAGTGTTGAGCTTTCAATCTGTCGTGGTCGATGTCCCTCATCAGATCCTCATCTGACCAGGACAACCGAAAAGCTCAATGCTAAAAGATTTTGAACATTTTGTGCATGATAACCTTTGTACATGACAATTGAGATTATCGACACTCTATCCCTAAAGGAAACAACTACACAAAACTTTAGATGCAGTCAGAACTAAATGCACATTAACACACACTAATGAATAGTGTAGAGTTGCACTTATTTTATACTCTCTTTATTTTATACTCTAGTTAAACAGCTGTGATGTGATGAAGACCAGGTGGCAAGGATCACTACTTTGGAGAAGTTTTTATTCATCCGAACGTTGTCAATATGTTTTCCTCTAGCTATGTAGCAAAAGGACACAAAGCAGATTGTCGTCAACATATATCATTACATGAGAATTTCACAATAGTAGACTGTGAGAGATATGTCCTAACCTCTATACCAGCCATAAACGCATCTAGTGGGTCATCATCATCGTCATCGTCTTCATCATGTCTGCTATGTTTTTTATATTTGCTGGAGTTCAAAGCAGACATTTCTTCATCACTATCATCAAAATAACTGAAAGGTAACGATGAAAAATAAAATACAAATACAATATTAATTAAGGAACAAAAAGTTATGTTTTACTATTTATTTTCAAATTTGTTTTCCTTGATTGCTTCTTGTCACCAAAACATGGTGGTGGGATTTAAGTGCAAGCCCAGAGTTACACATACTTGCAAGGTTTCAACACCAGCCCAATTACACATGCTTGCATGGTTTACATGCAAGCCCAGATTTACACATGCTTGCACGGTTTCAGTGCAAGCCCAGATTTACACATGCTTGCAAGATTTAAGTGTTGGGCCCAAAAGTTACACATGCTTGCAAGGTATAAGTGCCAGCCAAGAGTTACACATGCTTGCACAGTTTAAGCACCAGCCAAGATTTACACATGCTTGCAATGTTTAAGTGCCAGCCAAGAGTTACACGTTTGCAAGGTTTAAATGCCAGCCCAGAGTTGCACATATGCTTGCAAGGTTTAAGTGCCAGCCCAGAGTTAGCACTTAGTAAGCCTTAGATGCTAGCTCAGTCTAAAAGTGAGTCTTGAAATCAACAAGCACTGAGAAAGCTGTGACTATTTTATTCTAGAAAATAGTGAATGTTTTGATACAGACACTACCAGGGGTAGTGAAGTTTTCATCTAGAAACCAGTGACTGCATTGTTCTAAAAACAAGTGAACCAGAAATCAGGTGGTTTACAGTTCAATGTACTTGACATTTATAAAATAAAATTTTCATCTAATCAAGATGGTAAAGGCTCCTGCCTTTTTTAAAGGGAAAGAACATGAATTGACAACCTATTAGTATAAACTTACTCTTGTTCTGTTCTGTATCGTCTCTTGTCTCCTAATTGACTGGCAGTTGCCATAGCGTTGTGTAATATAAAGGGAGCACCTCCTCCAGCACTAATGGGGTACTGCTGCATGTTTCCAGACCGAGACGCTGATGATGATGACGATGATGAGGGTGATTCTTCTTTCCTTTTATTGAGGCTAAAGCCACCAAATCCAAACCCGCGAGGTTTCCTAGGCGATCCTCTATTGTACATTTTTAATCTTTGATGTAGTTACCAGCTGTGCCTGCAAAATATGAATCATACCATCACTCTATATTTCACACACAGTAAAGTCCATTTTATATCACCCCCCTTAAATCCCAATTTCTGATTACTGGTTGGACTTTCATGGCTTTGATTCTGTGTGCCTCTGTGAACAAACTTGTTTGTTACTTTTAAAAATGATTGACCGCCCAATCATATCCTATCAGCAAAACTGTTGAAATCTGTAGCTCCACTGATTAATAGTGTCTATTTCATGCTAGTAACGGAAGCCTAGTGCTGTACACATACAAAACACATAACCTATTAACACTGCAATTATTGCAGCTAAGGTTACACAAACTAAAGATACAATTTTGAACTGTCCTCTGAATTTGAAACTACTGGATGTTTTCAATGTGTGCCGACAGCACACATGTGCCTCTACTCTTCA
Organism: Glandiceps talaboti; assembly: GCF_964340395.1. Classification (NCBI taxonomy): domain Eukaryota; kingdom Metazoa; phylum Hemichordata; class Enteropneusta; family Spengelidae; genus Glandiceps; species Glandiceps talaboti. Next base: position 16,693,019 of record NC_135552.1, read on the forward strand.
TGCTAGTTGTTATTTGGAAACCGAACTGCACAGTGCAAAGACATACAACTAAGGGCCTTAAAAGTCCAATGTATTAGCTACATGTACACAGATTGGCAGGTTACACTTCCATGCTACTGCTAACAATTGCGATTCAATTGCCCCAATTTCAACTCACCCCAATATTCATAATATTTATATATAAAAAATCCCTTTCAAAATCATGAAGGAAAGTAATCTGCAGATCTTTGCAATATGATTTACATGTATGATATTCGGAATGCACTGATAGATGCCTACACGCAAAGTACGCATTTAAACGAGGTATTCCTCAGTTCCTGGCTATTTCCAACATAAAGTAAAGTACAAAGTTTGGCTGGATCAATTCCTGGAAGCCTGGGAAGTTGCATTAGGATTAGATGATGTGGTCACGATTGCATTTGCTGATTTAGTTTTAAAAAAATATATGTATGATGTTATGGTAGATGTAAAAACATTGTGTGTCCACTATATTGATAGTATAGTTTTTTGTTTTTGGATGTGTCAAATTTCAAAGAACAAAAATAAGGCCTGGTTTGCGAGAATGTTACTGTTAGCTTTACAGGTCCTCTGTTTACATGTTTATGTATGTGACCTAATTCTTGTCAGGCAAAGCGACTCATAACCTTGTACACGGAAGACTTCCATGCAACGCTTTCTGTACACGTAAAGCATAACACTTGTCACATTATCCATGCTACGGGTTGAGTATGGTCAAGTCTAGTCGAGTCGAGTCCTTGCATACAACAACAGAGCGTGGTTTTGATACGGACAGTAGCTCAGTGAAACAACAACGACCACATAAAATGCTTGCCTGGCATAAATACGAGATACACCGTACAAGGCGATCACGTCCACTGTAAATTTAAGATTTTACTTTCCCTGCATTGACTTACCAAAATATTGTGAAGCGTACAAGCGAGTATAAACAGAGTTTCTTGTCTGAGCACTGTGACAAAATCGTCATCGATATGGTAGTTTGACCTAGGTCGTCCGTCGTCCCAACAAAGCCCTCCAACTCTATGTAAAATATATCATTCTAAAGAAATATGACCATTCTTAATTTAAACAATATAATCGCAACTCTAACGTCTAAAAAAACATTTTTATTATTATTTACGCAGTCTATATGATTACGACACCAAATAGTACGAAAGCAAGCTTTTAAGACTTCCAATGTATCCGGGGAGAAAGATGGACCTCGTAACACACTCACTTTAAACTACTAGTATTTCGATGCATGTACGTACGCCCTCTGCGATAGCGCTATCGTTTCGGACTTCGCTTCGTCAGTTTGCCAATATTGGAACGCGGAACTATCAGAATTTAGGGACCAGTCAGTTTCTCCGGCCTGGGGAGGGGGGGGGGAATCCCAGGTTAGCACCATCATATAATTATTGACTACACTGGGTAGATAAATATATTCAAAACGTTTAAAGCACATATATCTTGACATTAACAGTAAGAGGTAGGGGGGACTCGAAGCTTGAGATGGTAATACATGTATGTACACCTCTCATGGGGGGTCCTCGGCTCTGGAGTTTTTTGACACTTAAGCCAATTTTCAGGCTATTCATATCCTTTTGGGCATTAATTTCCAAGCTTTACAAGACAGCACCAACATGTAAAGTTTAATAGCATCTTGACAGTAAGAGGAAGCTAGAAGCTCTGGGGGCTTTTTACTGTTAAAGCCAATTTTTAGAATATTTAGACCCTTTCAGTAACCCCAAAGCTTTACAAGACAGCATGCACCATCAAGTATCAGAAACTATATAAACTATGTGTTCTTAAAAAGGTAAATGGCATCGTTATATTAAGGTCAGCACATCTAATGGTAGGGGAGAGTTGGATCGGAATTTCGTTACTTTAAGAGTCTTTACGGCAATTTGTAGACTAACTTGGCAATAATTCCACATCTAGAAAAAACAATATTGTCTAAAATTAGCATAGGGTTAAAATGTTTAAGAAAAGTTTAATACCATGATAATATGGCAGTAAAAAGGTTGGTGAGTTTGATTGTTGGTTGGTTGAATGTTTGAGTCACCTCATAGCCTTTGAGGTAATATTGAACAGTTCCAGTTCCAGAGAGAGAGGGGGAAGGGGAGAGAGAGAGAGAGAGAGAGAGAGAGAGAGAGAGAGAGAGAGAGAGAGAGAGAGAGAGAGAGAGAGAGAGAGAGAGAGAGATAGAGGGGAGGGGGACAGAGGACAGAGAGAGAGAGCGAGCGAGAGAGAGGGAGGGGAGAGAGAGGGAGGGAGGGATATATATATATATATATATATATATATATATATATATATATATATATATATATATATATATATATATATATATATATATAGTTTTGGTAGTACTGGAACTCTTTCTTGGGTGTAACTCGGAGTTTCACGCATATTGCGATCACCAGACACTCTGAGTGTCTGATGATCGCAATATGCGTGAAACTCCGAGTTACACCCAAGAAAGAGTTCCAGTACTACCAAAACTATTACGCTCTGCCACTGCGGTATAGAGCACTGTCTTATAGCAGATTGATACTCACCGAGTTATATATATATATATATATATATATATATATATATATATATATATATATATATATATATATATATATATATATATATATATATATACCCAGAATGGAACAGCCACCAAAACTATTACGCTCTGCCACTGCGGTATAGAGCACTGTCTTATAGCAGATTGATACTCACCGAGTTATATATGTATATATATATATATATATATATATATATATATATATATATATATATATATATATATATATATATATATATATAAAGCCTAGTCAGTGAAATTGAATCTACATACAACATGAAGCCACATCATATTTGAACCTCTTCACCAATTTTATTTCTTACAAGACAACTTAATAGAACTAAACCAATGCCATATACCAAATAAGTGCGTTTCCCCAAGTAAAAGCGTTCAACAGTATTCATGTAATGCCTTGACGATTATGAAGCAACATGCCAAAATCCGAATGTAGGTGGCAGCATCTTACTATTTGCCAATCAAAATATCGACAAACAATTCAATTTCTCTGTATCTTGAAATAATTCTTTAAATCACATGACAGTTCCTGCTAGCATGATAACTATTCTACACTGATCACAATCATTTGAAGTACAACATTATCGATTATACAAACTTCCAGACATCTATGACCCCCTTATTAGGCTCACGTGTCCAAAGGTCACGTGTGCTGAATAGTGGGTCAATCTGTTGACAAAGACTAATGTGTGCAGTCGAAAATTTCAGGTACTATTTTTAAAGTTTGTGTTTGGAAAAAAAAGTTCACTTCGAAACTATATGATTTACCAATTAAAACAGATGAATTTTCATGAATTTTCATTTAAAGATTATCGATTATCGTAGCATTCTTTTCTTTGAATTTTTTCCCTTTTTTTGAAACTTTTCCTTGGAGACGTTTCGACTATTCCCTACAAAATCGTTCCTATTCACAATTTCTTGCTATTCATGAAATCTCCCATATAACGAAAATCTCTGATATAACGAAAGAGTTTAATTTGTATTAATTGTCGAGACATCCGAGATTATAGTAAATTTTATCATGATAACTAAAACCCTATCATCCCATAATACACTCCTTGAAGATGTTTCGACTATACCCTACAAAATCGTTCCCATTTATCATTTCTTGCTATTCATGGAATCCCCCATATAACGAAAGAGTTTAATTTGTATTAATTGTCGTGAGACTGAATTTTATCATAACTAAAACCCTATCCACCAGACTTGTAAGAAAATGATGTTCAGTAATTAATCCTTAACCAGTGATTTATTTATTTCCGTTGTCGATTTCTGCAAGCAAGGCGTCATTACCAATGGGCTGTTCATTCACCTGTAACATAAATTATATGTAGCATTAGAACACATCGCAAACAAACAAACACGCGCGCGCGCACGCGCGCACACACACACACACACACACACACACACACACACACACAAGGTACGACATAACCATGTCACTTTTGTACATATACACTTATTTGTATTCACATTTTTACATATAATCGTACAAGACATCTTTTTTTAATTTTCTCACAAAACTTATTATTTTGTACAGTTAACGGTTAAAGCATAGTGAAACACTTGCGTGCATTTGTATTAGTTTCACTCCAATCCCAATGACTTTTAAAGGTCTGTTTTGTGATCTAAAATCAGTAGATATCATCCACAAATATAACCCATAATATACTCAAATATGAATGGTTCCAACATGTACCATTATTTATGAACCTATCACCATGACGAAAGAGTATTTTTCATACAACAATATTTCTGTACTTAACACTTTGTTGTCAGAAAGTGACTAATTTGTGATTATATTGAACTACAGATGTAGATAGTTAGCTATCATATCTAATGCAATTAGTATATTTGTCCGAGCGAAAGGTTGGCGTTTGTAGTAATATCAAAAATATAATACGATCTAGCTTCTTACCACTTGCCCAAACTCTCATTCTGAATCCACGATTTACAACCTCTCCATCAGTGTTAAAAGTCACCTCAAGATTCTGAGAAGGTACAGGAACGACTGATGGCGATATTTCATTACATGTGTGTGTGTTACCATTTATTACTAAGTTATCGACATCACACTGTGTTTCGAAATCAGTTACTTCATAGTACAGTTTCACATCGCCCTCTACCTTTACACAAGCAACCATATTTCTACAGGTATCATAATTAGAGGGGTAGTTCGGTGACGTAATAATTCGCTCTTCACCAGGTGTAAGCACTACACACGGTTCATTTGAGTCTGTCTCTGGTTCTATAAATTAAAATTAAAATATAATCATTTTCATCAAATGTGAGCTGAACGGTCCCCGGTAGGTTAATTTGTTAAGGGAGAAAGCTGAAATGAGAAATATGTTTTTAATGTCCTCGTAATAAAGGTAATTGATTCAAAAGCTCTTCTCTTCTAAAAAAAGAATGTTACTTGGACACACACCCAATTATTGAAGACAACACACTACGATCCATAATTTGTAGATTTAGGGCGTTAGAACATCATTAATTATATAATTAAGATAGGAAATTTTGATGGCCCTATACTAAGACGGAATTGAATATATTTTGTTGCTAATGTAGGCCGGTGAAATAAAAGGACCAATATCACTTTTGTTTTGGTTTATCCTCATCAATGTACTCACTTGGGTGAAAAAATAGCTGCTTAATGCTTTAGATAATTATCAGAAATTTCTCCAGTTGATGCAGATGAAAAATTGAGCGTCATACAGTTGGCCAGATTCACATTTTCCATAAATATACGAAAGGGGAGATATCGGCCAGTTTTCTGAAGATGTGTATACACTACATATATATTGTCTTTCCAAGCAACCTACATGTGTGTGTGTGTGTGTGTGTGTGTGTGTGTGTGTGTGTGTGTATGTGTGTGTGTGTCTGTCTTTGTATAATTATTTGTTTTGTACTATGGGACAGAGGTCCAAGTATCGAAGAGATCGTATCATTATAATGGAAATAATGATAAGAAAATTCCACCAAATAATGTGTGTCTCACATCGTTTAACACGAATAGAATAAATATGCCTTTCATTTAGTCACATCCTTGTGTCCAAATAAGAAAATGTCACCACTTTAATATAATATGCAAATTTGGTGTATTCGTATGTATGCAGAAAGGCTTTAGTTCAAAACTAAATTAGATCTAAACATAACCTGAAAGAATATCTTTACTGTATTGCATTCATTTATAATGGCAACTTTTGTGTCTTTAAAAATTCCCACGATTAATGATTAATGGATTTCGTATTAAAGGTACTCGACTGAAAATTGGTCATACATAACATAATGGATATGGTATACGTCAGCCGATGTATTAGTTGTAGCATAGACCCTTATACATGAAATAGGGTCTACATGGTTGTAGTTGAGCATGTCTAGATATATTGACAGGCAACAAATCATCTTCAAGAGTATGGAAATTTGTATGTTAATATGCATAAATCTGGTGAATCTCTACTCAGAGCTTAAAATATCTACTGATAAAAACATGTGTAAAAAAATCTGTGCGAGATTTTTCCTTACAAAAACTAACAAACCTAGAACCAGCCAAATGGAATTTGAAGAATTCTCATCATAAAAAAGCATTCCAACAGACAAGGGTAGATCAGAAACGTGAGGGACATATACATCATATAAATTATATTACGATAGTGGAGCTTACACAAGGTGAACACTTATCAGGGCACTTACCAGTTGCCCATACTTTCATACTGAAACCACGATGTACAGCTGAACCATCAGTCCTAAATGTCACTTCAAGAGTCTTGGAAGGAACTTCAACTCCACAGTTTGGGGATATTCCATTGCATGGCTGTCTGTTATTATTAATCGTTAAGACATCAGGGCTACATTCAGTTTCGAAATGGGTGACTCGATAGTACAGGAGACCATTGGCACGTGATTGTACGCAGGCATCAAAATGTTCATTATTGTTATAAGACGAGGGGAAGTTTGGTGATGTAATAATGTGTTCTTCTCCAGGTCCAAGAACTACACAACGTTCTTTTGTTTACAAAAAAAAGGAGAGAAATACTGAATTTATAAGTGGTAGTAGTGCAAACAGGAAACCAAACTAACAGGCATGTACCATTGAGTAATAAAATCACCTTAATAATTATTAAAACAATCTAATCCATTTACCACTGTAAGGGATCGTAGGTTTTTTAAATACAATAATTATGAAGCACTACTGATATATGCCACAAAATATACCATCAAGTCCATTATCTTAAATGTTATTAATGGAAGGTATGTAGATGTAGCCAAACCTATCGGTTGGTTATGAAATTGTCATTTTGTGACTATTAATCAATTGTGTATCCAAAAACGTTAGTAAATACCACGACGAAATAATTGTTAGATAAGTATGAAAATATGACTAGCATGTATATAATTATGAGAAAAAATATTATTACAATGAGCCATTCTCTGGGTAATATTTTGTCCATCATGATCTTGCAGTCGTCATAACTACTGTTGAAATGTTATTGGAATGTGTCTCTCATTCTAACGTCTGTCGTATTATGATCATAAACATATGTTGGTAGTAATATTAATTATCAATATTATATCGAGTTACTTACCAGTTGCCCATACTCTCATTCGGAATCCACGGTGTACATTCTCACCATCAGAGTTAAATGTCACCTCAAGATTCTGAGAACGTACTCTCACTCCGCCATCAGTTGAGGAGATTTCATTACATGTTTGTGTGTTACCATTTATTACTAGGTTGTCAGTATCACATTCCGTTTCGAAATCAGTGACTTCATAGTACAGCTTCGCATCGCCCTCTACCTTTACACAAGCAAGCATATTTTTACAGGTATCATAATTAGAGGGGTAGTTCGGTGACGTAATAACTCTCTCTTCACCAGGAGTAAGCACTACACACGGTTCATTTGAGGCTGTCTCTGCTTCTATGAATTAAGATAAAAATATATTTTCATCAAATGTGAAGTGAACGGACCCCGGCAGGTTAATTTGTTAAGGGAGAAAGCTGAAACATGAGAAATATGTTTTTAACGTAACCCTATATAATAAAAGAAATTGATTCAAAAGCTCTTCTCTTATAAAAAAGAATGTTACTCGGACACATCAAATTATTGAAGACAACACTCTACGATCCATAATTTGTAGATTTAGGGCGTTAGGACATCATTAATTATATAATTAAGATAGGAAATTTTGAGGGCCCTATACCAAGACGGAAGATAATTTGTTTCCAATGTAAGGCCGGTGAAATAAAAGGACCAATATCACTTTTGTTTTGGTTTGTCCTCATCAATGTACTCACTTGGGTGAAAAACATACCTGCTTAATGCTTTAGTTAAACCATGATAATTATCAGAAATTTCTCCAGTTGATGCAGATGAAAAATTGAGCGTCATACAGTTGGCCAGATTCATATTTTCCACAATTATACGAAAGGGGAGAGACCGGTCAGTTTTCTGAAGGTGTATGTACATTATTTATTGTCTTTCCAAGCAACCTACCTGTGTCTGTCTTTGTATAACTGTTTGTTATGTACTATGGGACAGAGGTCCAAGTATCGAAGAGTTTATAATGGAAATAATTATAGGAAAATTTCACCAAATAATGTGCGTCTCACATCGTTTAACACGAATAGAATGAATATGCCTTTCATTTAGTCAACTCGTGGAGACCAAATAAGGAAATGTCACCACTTATTATAATATAATATGCAAATTTGGTGTATTTGTATGAAAGGCTTTAGTTCAAAACTAAATCAGATGAAAACATAACCTGAAAGAATATCTTTACTGCATTGCATTCGTTTACAACAGGAACTTTTGTGTCTTTTAAAAATCCCACGAATAATTCACAAGTTATTAGTTGTAATAAAAATGTCTCGATATATTGAAAGGCAACAAATCATCTTCAAGAGTATGGAAATGAGGGTGTTAATATGCATAAATACCTACTGATAAAACATTTGTAAAACTATCTGTACGAGATTTATTCTTACAAAAACTAACTAACCTAGAACCAGACAAATGGAATTTGAAGAATTCTCATCATAAAAAAGCATTCCAACAGACAAGGCTAGATTAGAAACGTGAGGGACATATATGTCATCAAAATTATATTACGACATTGGAGCTTACACAAGGTGAACACTTGTCAGGGCACTTACCTGTTGCCCATACTTTCATACTGAAACCACGATGTACAACTGAACCATCAGTCCTAAATGTCACTTCAAGAGCGTTGACAGGAACTTCAACTCCACAATTTGGGGATATTTGATTGCATGGCTGTCTGTTATTATTGATCATTAAGACATCACGGTTACATTCATTTTCGAAATGGGTGACTCGATAGTACAGGGGACCATTGGCACGTGATTGTACGCAGGCATCAAAATTTTCATTATTGTCATAAGACGAGGGAAAGTTTGGTGATGTAATAACGTGTTCTTCGCCAGGTCCAAGAACCACACAGGGTTCTGTGGTTTACAAAAAGAACAACATTGGGTTAGTTGGGTTAGCAAGCCATTTGTAATAATGGTGAGGAACCGAAAGAAAATAGTTTTTATGCAAACTTTACAGCAGCGCAAGACATTGAACATAGTCATTCGCAAGGTTAACAAAAAATGACAGTGTGAAATAGTACCATCTTGTATGTTTTTACAATATCTGAGCGGATCTGATCACTTAATATGATGACTCATTAGGATGTTTACCAGAATCTATTCAGTTCTTATGGAAGACATGTAGCAAGTTTTATTAGAATAGATGCAATCGTTTTTGAGGTATCATAATTATCCACGGACAGACAGACAGACAGACAGACAGACAGACAGACAGACAGACAGACAGACAGACAGACAGACAGACAGACAGACAGACAGACAGTCTGACACACACACAGACAGACACATAGATAGATAGATAGATAGATAGATAGATAGATAGATAGATAGATAGATAGATAGATAGATAGATAGATAGATAGATATATAAATAAATAAATAAATAGAGACAGACAGACAAATAGATAGATAGATAAATGAATGAATGAATAAATGAATGAATGAATAAATAAATAAATAGATAAATAAATAAATAAATAAATAAATGAATGAATGAATGAATGAATGAATGAATAAATAAATAAATAAATAAATAAATAAATAAATAAATAAATAAATAAATAAATAAATAAATAAATAAATAAATAAATAAATAAATAAATAAATAAATAAATAAATAAATAAAAGCCAATTCAAAAGAAATCAAGAGAAAACAATACTATATTTCGATGGAGGGAAGGCTTTGGGTTGATACGTATTCCTCTCACACATACAGAGTGTGGCAAACAACTGTATATGTATATGTGAAAACCAGAAGGAAAGTTAGGCTGTACGACTGTAGAACCAGCTAGAACTTCGCCAATACCACTTAGAATTCAGCCACTTAGACTTTCACTCGCGTGTAGATCTTACTGCAAGGAATGTCCTCAGCTGAATCACCACTTCAACTGAAACTAAGATCTCAATAAACATTTCAGCAAAAGACCAAAACGAAACTACAGGAAAATCCCATTAGGGTCACATGATGTCGCAAGGTTGAGTGTTTATTCTCCGGGTTTATTCGGTGTGATAATCTCTCAGAATATAAGAGATAAGGCAAACTGTTGGAACAACTGATCTCTTGGTAATGATATGATTAGGGTGTTTTATATTACGGTAGATACAAGGAGAAGAATGGACAAGATGTCTTCACTTAGTCAATAAAGAGTGAATTATATACAGATGGAAGAGAACAAATCAATCAGTTGATTAATATCACACAAAAAATAAGTTTTATTTCACACACAAAAATCATCAATCGATCAATCAATCAATCAATCAATCAATCAATCAATCAATCAATCAATCAATCAATCAATCAATCAATCAATCAATCAATCAATCAATCAATTAAATTATCCAATCAATTAATCAAACTGAGTTTTACAACAACTATGGCTGCTATTTAATGCAATGTTATATGAGAACCAAAAGTAATGTTTGCGCATCTTTCTCCTGTGTTATGCCGTATTACCTGTATGTAGGCATGCATATAGACCATATAATGTCACATTTGTACCAGGTTTGATTCAAACTAAATATTGCATATCAGAGAAATTACATAGCACAGTTGGCTAGTCAAAGACAGAGCCCATTATAATACCCCCCCCCCCCTTCGGCTGCTCAAAACAGCATGTACGAACTTTAAAGTTTGCTCGAAAACTGTTCTTGGCATCATAGCATGTATATGTGTACTCAGGGAGCGATCGGTTTGCACGGCCGGGGCGGCAAGTTGGGGGATCCCTTCAATTTAGGACTTAAAGAAGGGAGAAGTTCTTCATTTTTACAAACATTTCAACAATTAACGAAATGATGAGCCATGCTGCTGTACTTACATTTCCATACATTTATCAAACAACAAATGTGTGTGCACACAATAAACCATAAACAATAAAGAGCTATAAATATACATTCAAATATAACATAAACTCTTGATACATCCCATGCATACGACATGGAGTAACAACATTGAACCGTTAAGCAACAGTTTTGTCAAAAATGATTTCTCAATAGTCATAGAACTACATTACATAAGTATAACTTACCGGTACGTTTGGCATGTTCACTTTTAACGCCCTCCTGTTAAAAAAGGAATAAATTCGAACACTAAATACGTATGTATGTATGTATGTATGTATGTATGTATGTATGTATGTATGTATGTATGTATGTATGTATGTATGTATGTATGTATGTATGTATGTATGTATGTATGCATGTATGTATGTATGTATGTATGTATGTATGTATGTATGTATGTATGTATGTTAAATATGATACAAAATTAATATTCTACGTAGTTATGCCAAGAATTGATTAGTTTGTGAGTGAAATTGTTGCATAATAATCACCTTATTTACATTTTATTTGTCAAAATTGGCTGTTTTCCCATATAATTGTGTTAAATGAGCTAGAACTTGGTAAATATTCACTATATCATGGTTGATGAAAAGTGTGGTACACTTTTCAGCGATATTATAGCTGTCCAATTTGCTGACCAACTCCAGACAGAAAAGAAATTGCCCCCAGGTTATGAGCTAAATAAATTGTTGTGTTGCAAGTGCATAAACTCGCTACAAATGTCAAATTCCCTGGTACATATATGTCTCTGGCGCTGCGCCACATACGGTAACAGTGCATAAACTTTTAACAAAATGAAAACACTACCATCAAATCTGTCATAATAGCCTCTGTTCATAATTTATATGTTCACAACTGTCCTAATTATAGAACTAGGTCGAACAAAAACAACGTTAACGACCTGTTAGTACCTCGACCAAGGGTTGAATTTTTAAAGCAAAATTGTATGTTTTCTGGTACAAATATTTGGAATACTTTATCACATGAAGTGAGAAATAGGACGTTGTTGTCTTCCTTCACACGTGACTGTCAACAATATTTTATGACAAAATTTTAGACATTTGCTGTTTGTTTGTATTTGTCTCTTTTTCTTTATCTCTTTCTATTAATTTTACTTAGAGGGCCCCTAAGAAGATTGGTCTCGGTCAATTGCTGTTGGGTCCAAATCCTCCACCCCTCCCCACCCCACCCACCATCCCCAGAAATCAAAACTATGATGTACCCCGTACTTCAAAAACTATTTCACCAAATCAAATTTTAAAAAGTACATATTCGCTACATACGCAGTTTTGTCTAGGAAGTAATGCTAAACTTTGAGCGACGTTGATGTACTACGTAGACATATTTTGCATGAAGACCGTGCCTATATCAATTAGGTATAAGCAAGTTTAAGAAGACTCAGATAAACTAATTCTTCCTGTATTTAAATACTGTTTATAGACAGAATAATGTACAGATGAATGCCAGATGAATTGAATGAATGATTTATTCGTTGGTAGATTTGAAGTGAAATGCTAGTATTGCTTGATTAGTTGCTAATACTATAGTTAAATTATTTTGTTTACTAAATATGGCCTTTTGTCTTGTGAAATTATCATTTGGTAGACCTTTCAATTCAATCCATTTCTGGTGACTAACTTCGTGTAAAAAACTTTGAAACTGAAACGGCACGACATTTGATCAAATAAGTTTTGTGATTAAGATTTAAAACTATGTTTTCTAAATAAGCAAAAGACACACCTACCCATTTAATGGAGAGGCACAAGAGAATGTCTATCACCACGAGCAACTTCATGGTTCTCCCTTGCTGTGAATTGGTGTCCACCGTGGAAGTTATTGGTTGAACTGATAGACTGGGTCTCATCGTTTCTCATATGATAACGCATTGCACCAATAGTATCAATACACGTATCATAGCAAATACCATTAACTTTGTCTTGTTCTATTTTTAATTTCCTGGTGTAAATTAATGTCAATCATCCATCATTCTATCATTCCATCCATCCATCCATCCATTACTCGTTATGTAAATTATGGCGCTGGAATGTTTCTAACAACGTTAACATCAGGGAAACGTTTGTATTTTCTTTTCCATTTTCACTAGGAAGAAAAGCCGATAATCACCTATTGTTCGATCATTTGTCGTCTTGTCTTTCTGTTTGAGAAAGCCTACGTTCAACTCCAAAACGCCGGTAGCCCCCCCCCCCCCGTTAAAATGCCCAGCCCCTAAGACAAATGATGCATGCCATTGTGTAGATACCCTTCAACAATAGTTCTGTGTAGATTGTGGAGCTACTATTGTTAGGCATACATATACCTTTCCCATTGCCGACAAATTTAAATTGTACAACCCAAGATAGACATACCATTTTTTGTTGTTAAAAAATCCAGACACTGTTACCCACAAATTGCTATCCGTGTAATCGCAACTATTTTTTTTTCTATTCCTAGCAATTAGACTTACCGATGAAATATCTACCCAAACATCGTCAATACCCAGTGACCTTGCATCAATGTTTACTTCGATAAATTTAAGGGTAGTTTGGACCATTATAGAATGCAAGTATCGAAAAAAACTAGTATATATGGAAATAATTATACGCTATGTATTTATGCGGGTTGTGGGTCATTCATTTATCCAACGTACGACAGAAAAAGTATAATAAGTCCTGTCAAATGTTTTGAAATACGAAAACCTATTGTCATGTCTCACTTTCTTAGGGAGCCTTCAGTAACTCCAGGGTGTGGGGAATGGGGTCACTTTTTACATGGTTCTCGGAGGAGGGCCATATTTTAGAAAATGATATATGGGGTGGGTCACATTTTACTTTGCCACTTTATAATATATTGTCTAATTTTGCATTTTGGGGGATTTTGGTACAACACTTCTACCATATCAGTTAGTGGGGTTTATACTTACAACGTTAGAGCTAGGGTTTGGGTTAGGTGTAGGTAGTGATATCAGACCATACATATATCAAAGCACTGAAAGTAGTGCTTGGTATCGTATGTGATGAAATGTTTGAAAGGAAATCAATAAACTCACAACTTGATTGACATTACTCACTATATATAAATAACAAATTTACATAACTGGACTTGCAATGCCTTTTGAGGGCCGATAATATAGGGGAAACAGGACGCAGTGGTGTTAGATCGAACAACCCTCATTAACATATTAAAATGAGAAAAGTAATTTAAAAACACGTTCGTTTCGCTGGTCTCCGTGCACAGTGCTTGAATTGGGCCAAATTTTCCGACATTGATTGGCTTCGTTCTAGACCGTTCAAAGTCATCTGGTTGTTAAGGTGTCCTGTGTGGCCGACTAAATTAAATTATACAATGCTTAAATAAAAGTTACAAACAAAAGAGCCGCATCCAGCCCTCTGGCTTGTAATTACTGAATACTGCCTTATTATACTTCATACTCGCATTTCACACTTTGAACTTCACTGTTTGGACGAACGTCATTGAATCATTACATCGTGGGTTTGCTTTTGTTCCTCCATTTATGGAAAATGTTCTGATAAATGTTCTGATAAAATGAGCTGATACTGTTAGATCAGAAAGTGTGAACTAATCTATGGAGTATGAAGCGTGAAGTACGTTAATGTATTACAACCTATATTGTCCCTGGGAAATTAAATTTCAGAAATTTTACTTGATATGAAGTGAGACAACATTTGAATACAAGTACTTTCACTCAGTCTTGCTTGTTTTGGTGGATAAATAAAATGCCATTACAAATTTTGCTGCCAGTAGGCCCTATAGAGGAAAATATATATGAGTGTCTATTTTGCTCAAGAAATATGTGCTCAGGTAACTCTATTAAACCATAGACCCTATACACGAGTAGAGTCTATGGTCCAACACAAAATGATGAAGACATGACGGAGCGCACATTGCCAGAGTTAGTGGTGGACCTATCCGGGAATGCAGCGCTTATTTTAATCTAGATCTATCTATGTGAAACAAAATACTGCATCGTGCATCGAAGCACCGGGACATAACATGTTGTGGGTAAATACTATCACGAATACAATCTCTACCCCCCCCCCCCCCCCATGATATGAAGAATTGTACGAAAGTAGTTGCTCTTGCTGTTCCTACCGTAGAGGGCGAACAGCGCCATCAACGTTTCGTGACCTGCTGGGTCATACTGACGACGCTATCCGTACGTTTCACATCGTGGAAAAAGAAAGGATACATATTTTTAACGCAACTGCTTCAACTATTCGGTAAGTCTCTGCTTTAATCAGACATACTTATGTACCACGAGGCTTTGCAAGTTGTATGTGACCACAACGTTTACCACAAAAGCATAAATTTCACTGTTTATTCTGCCATGTCATGTCCCCGTGTATCAAGAAGCTTCTATTTCTAAACGAAACCACATAGACGAAACATAATAACACGTTGTGATTGTCCAAATAGTGATATTCTGTTAATCTTGAGACCAACAGAGAAAAACACCGAATAGTCTGAGATTATATAAACTCACATACACAAAAATATGATAATATATGCGATATGTTCTCTTGTTATGAATGTGAGAGTTCATCACATTGTACCCCCTGCGTGGAGTGTTTTGTTTTGGGCAATGTGTCCTTGTTTTGAAATGCAATGTGGCCATGTTCCAATGCATAGGGTGTCCGCTGCTGGCAGAAAACTTCGATAAGTTTAAATGAAATAATGTTTTAGTAATTTTGTAACATGTTCACATGTTCTGTTCACAGGTAGATTTGGGGTTTTTTTTTCACTCTCAAGAAGGACTATACACTCACAAACCAAGAAAAACAAGAATTTCTTCAGTGGATTGAAGTGATACACGGCTAGAATGGATCAAGTTGTACTGCCATTTATGCCTAAAGCAAAGGACCGAGACCGTGATCGGGGACGGGACAGAGAACGAGAGAGGGATCGCCATGATAAAGAAAGGTAAGCTCACATATCAGTCAGCGTGACTGTGGTAACTTAGATATTAAGATGCAGTAATAATATTTGTATTGAACATGCAGTGTGTAATGACAGGACTCAAAATACCATCTGACTACCTGTCCACAGGTGGTTTAGTCTTAAGACAGTACCACATGCCACATTTTGTGTTCTTCCAAATTGTCTGGGGGACAGAAGAATAGTAAATTGTATGTTATCCCATAATGATAAGTTTCCACTAATATCGTCAATTTCCTCTAACATCTTCTATTAAAAAAATGTCCAAAATGTCAGCTATTACGTTGACTGCTGATAAACCTTCACATATAAGCAAGGGGCTGAAGGTTTGGGTTGCTTAGGAATTGGAATTTGACAAATATACATATGTAAATATACATAACTAATTTGTGTCATGCTCCATAAAGACAAATTATCTACTGTGGTCCCTCCCTACATTGCTAATGTGGTAATATTTATTCAGTCAAAATACATCCCCTTTGTATAACCTGTGAGTGATGGTATTAATAAAACTGTTTTTTCATTGTCCTCTTTATTCCTCTTTATACTCCCCCTCCCCCCTCCCTTCCTGCTTCATCATATAGTTGTGTTCACTCTGAGATTAAAGGGGAATGCCAATCCAGAAAATAGAGATATTTTCATAAACTATGGGTTCTGGAGAGTCATTTCATGATTTTACATCACCTACAATAACTTGGGATTTCAGAGAAACATCATGGGGTATGGGGTATTGCATCATGGGAGATAGCAGAAATACATTATTCAATAGCTGAACAGTCAATTTTCATGTGGCTATTTCACACCGAAGTGCATAGCATTTTTACTCATAATGTATTCAGGCTATCAACGTTCATTTCAACCATTGAATAATGTATTTCTGCTATCTCCCATGATGCAATACCCCATAGCAGAGATACCCTATAAATGCACAAGATCAACTTGATGTTTCTCTGAAATTGCAAATAATTGTAGGTGATGTAAAATCATGAAATGACTCTCCAACACCCATGTTTTATGAACATGTCTCTATTTCCTGCAGTGATGTTCCCTTTTAAGAAGTGATAGGAGTAATATGTGTTAAAGAAGCTCCAAAAAACATACACAAAAAAAGTGAGGGCAACCAGACATGATGTACTTTACTGACTGCAGTGACACAAACCATTAACTGTAATGTTTATGTGACTTTGTAGGGACAGGCACAGAGATAGGGATCGAGATCGAGATCGCGAAAGAGATCGGGATCGTGACAAGCGAGGTAAAGACAGAGACCGAGAACGACGAGATAGAAGAGACAGGGACAGAGATCGCCGAAGGTCAAGGTCTCGCTCACCACACAGATCATCTAGAGATAAATCCAGGTGAGTCATTATTGGTAGAATATCTAGTACCTTTAACTCGTAATAAGCATACTGAACTCAGACCTGTGATTTTAAACTTCTGACAATTTTTGTTTTAAAGATCTACACTGAATTCGAAGAATACTTTTACTTTTATTGGAAGATTATAACTGTGTTTGTTACTGTAATTATTTTAGTGTGTATATGTATTTTAATGTGCCTTTTATATTTTGGTGAAACGAAAGGAAAATTTCCGTAAATGGACAATAAAGTTATATTCTATTCTATTCTATTCTCTTCTATAGATGGGGTGGTATAAATCAAAACTTAGTTAGTTTGTAGGACATGCTGAATCTTCATATATCTTATGTTTGAGTTGTTAGTTTCACACACATATCCCCCACTTATAGTCAGAAGAATCAAATACCATTTTGTCAATATTATGTTTGTAAAGATGTGTACCGCAAATCAACTAGTACTTTTTATAATGAAATGAGAAAACATTGTGATGTCACTGGTCAAACGGACTGGTTTATAGTCTCAATGTAATTACTTCAGTTTCTCCAGAAGGTGATGTTATTTATAATACTTTGACTGAATGTTTACTGATTCCATCATCCACAGTACTGAAATTTCATTTTAGCTCAGCTGAACACTGAGGGGCCTTGTCATTTTAAAACTGATGCACGACAAACATAATTCCTTCATTTAGGGGTGGGGGGGATGGGGGTTAAGAGTTCATTTCGTTTTGCGTGCATCAAAATCAGAATAAGGATTTTTAAGTCTTACTAAAATGGAATCAAAAGAGGCAATGCTATTTTTCTTGTTTCAGTTGTGGACATTGCCATTGGTGGTATTTTTTAATCACTCACTATGGAAATTTGCATGGTCAAAATCACACTTACGGAAATTTGCATGGTCAAAATCACACTTACGGAAATTTGCATGGTCAGAATCACACTTACGGAAATTTGCATGGTCAAAATCACACTTACGGAAATTTGGATGGTCAAAATCACACTTACGGAAATTTGCATGGTCAAAATCACACTTACGAGCATTCCTTCACTTATGATGGCTATGACATAATGTGAACTTTGAACCTTGACCTCTTTTCTTCTTCTTGGATAGATCAAAACAAGAAGATGATGATTGTGAGCAAAAAGAAAAGAAAGAACCATTGTCATTGGATGAAGTCATTGCAAGAAAGAAAGCAGAACAAGAAGCACTCTCAAAGGTAAAGTGTGCAGACTACAGTATTTGCTACTTTTACCAAAAGAATCTAGCCAACATGCTGACAATAGACACAGTGTACCATAATCTGAACAAACATGAATATAACAATTTTACAACAATTTTAGAAAAAATTTTTTGTTTTTCGCTGTAAATTTTAACAATTTTAAAACAAATTTACAGCAGTGTTACCATTAGTAATAATATGTCCTTGTACCATGACTAAAGGTTCTTGTCAATTACAAGTTTTACCAACCTGATAAACAAGTTCAAAGAATGTCACCACTAGTTTTGTCTTGCCCCCCACCCCCCACCCCACTGTTTTTGACAGTGATATTGAAGTATTAGTATTCATTGCTTTAATAAAATATACATACAAAAGATATATTAGGAAAGTGCTATGATGTCAGACAGTAAAATGGAACGGTAAATTAGAACTAAAAACAAATGCAACGTTTCGATCCATCTTCTACGGACCTTGATCACGCCATCATTTATGTAATTATTCATCATTAATCAAATGTCTCTCTTTGAAACTGCTGTGATGTCATTCGTAGTTTTGATTCACAAACAATATTTCTGTTTTGATACAGCCAAAGTTTCTAACCAAGGAACAGAGAGCTCAACTTGCTGTAGCGAAGAGGCAGCAAGCAGTTGATGAACAGAGAAGGAAATTGGATGAAGAACGAAAGAAACAAATGGAATTCCAGAAACAAGCTCATAGTTCTTACGGTAAGTTTTAGATTGTCTTTTAAGAAAATGTTTAAATTGTCGTGACGTAGAACGACCAGAATATATATTCCATATTTTTTTGTTCAACTTGGCTCATGCATGGTATTAGGTACTATGTGATAGAATAGGAAGAGGGGACAGCTTAGAGAGGAGAAGCAGTAACTTCCAACTTTGTCTAATTCTGATAATGTGTAAGTGTTGAATAATGGTGGTAGCGGGACTGTGGCTGCTGCTTGTAGGTTACTTTATCCATCACCCCTATTCATAATTTATCACATGTATTGGGCCAATCATCCATTGACATTTGCACTATCAGACAACAGTATTGTGGCAAATAGGGGTGGACAGGAGAATATGGTGGTCAAATCTATGATGAACAATATTGAAATATGTTATATGTGTCATATTCAATACAAATGTATATGATTACTGTTCACAGAGGATCCCTACGAGAGGGAAAGACGTGAGCGCAGGGAGAGGCGGGAAAGAGAGAGGGAAAGAGAAATGGATGATGAGCAAAGAGAACAAGCAAAACAAGAAAGAGACGGAGAGAAAGAACTCCAGGCTATCAAGGTATGTTTGACTTGTAATTGGTAATAATATACATTGTATAAAGTGCCTTCCACAATGGCTGTTGTGATCATAGTATTGAACAATTATTACCCCTGGCATTGACGTATAATTGGTGCAATAGCCCTACATAACATTCTCAACTACCTGAGGAGTGTAAAATGAATGAAAGGTGTTACTTACAATCAAACTAAGTGAATAGCAAGTATAAATGATTACATCAATCATTTTCACTGATGATCAGATATTCAGTGTTCAGCTTGAATACTTTATTTATGTTGACTCCCATGATGCACTAGCCCATAGCAGAGATCCCCTATAAATATACAAGATCAACTTGATGTTTTTCTGAAATTGCAAGTAATTTGTAGGTGATGTAAAATCATGAAATGATTGTCTAGACCCCATAGTTAATGATTGTGACTTCATTTCATGGAGTGATATACCCCTATAATTAATGTGTCGTAAAGACAGTACAGTGCAATCATGGCACCATCTAGTTATAAATATCAACTCAGGATATTACCCATACAAAACAACAATGAAAATTTATAAAATTTCATAGTGACATTGACCATAATATCAGAGCATTTATTGATGGCAAAGTATATGAATTTAGACCTACTGCATACTGTACATTCTATAAGGCTGAGAGCAATCATTGTCCCTTCAGCGAAAATTCACAATCCTAAAATTATACTCTGAAACAATACAGGAACACAATATACACTGGGTATATTTCTTTGTACATGTATTGTGAAAACCTCCTATTTTTCTTACTACTCCCTTTGTTTATTTTTGTATGGTATTCTTTTTTTTGCCTACTTACCAGGACCGATATCTTGGGCTTGTAAAGAAGAAGAGGCGAGTGAGACGACTAAACGATCGTAAATTTGTGTTTGACTGGGATCCAACTGAAGACACTTCACAGGACTTCAATCCTATGTAAGTAGATTAGATATTTCTTACTTCCAAAATATCATTAGCTCAAAAAGATGTGATTGGAATTATGTGCTGTATAACTTTTGACATGCAATATATAGGAAGTTTACAAATGAATTACATCTATCATCAAAAGAGTGAGTTTTAATTGGCAATATAGGGTGACTTGACATTGAAAAACTAGACACAACCATCCTACAATATCTGTGGGAAAAAAACAGCAGATGAGAAAATTTGTTTTTTTTGTGTAAACTTCTGATAAAGTTTTACAAAAAACTCAACAACAAAAATTCATTGTAAGTTTTTTAAAGACTAAAAGTTAATGGAATATTTCCACTTACATTGAAATTGGGGTTTGCAGGGTGTTAGATGTAGAAGACGTACTGTAAAGTTTGAAATGGTCACTAAATACATATTTTCGCTTATTTCACTTGAAAACAAAAACATAAAAAATAATGAGTGACTAAAATGCCTTCTTGTACATAAACAGTAACACAATCCACTAGTCTGGTAATTAATAAAAAAAAGTCTTTTGAGAACTAGCTGAAGATTATAAAATCACAAAATTTTGTAGTAGTGAAAATATCTAGTATGTCATTTTGATATCAATCACAGAGTATAAATCATTTTTTGATGGGTTTTGGGGGTGGTTTTTTTTACAGATACAAAGAAAAGCACCAGGTACAGCTGTATGGAAGAGGTCATATTGCAGGAATAGATTTGAAAGCACAGAAAAAAGACCAAACTAAATTCTATGGTGAGCTATTAGAGAAAAGAAGAACCTTACAAGAAAAAGAACAAGAAGCGTAAGTAGTTGATCATGTATTGGTGATAAATTGTCATGGTAAACCTTTTCTGCATTATTAACATTATTGATAAGATTAGTCTTCTGGATCACTGCTCATATGTAAGTTAATTAAGTCCACTGTGTACTAGTATTTGTATCTGTGTGCATGTGTGTATATATGTATGTATGTACGTACGTACGTATGTATGTATGTATGTATGTACGTACGTATGTATGTATGTATGTATGTATGTATGTATGTATGTATGTATGTATGTATATACGTACGTACGTATGTATGTATGTATGTATGTATGTATGTATGTATGTATGTATGTATGTACGTACGTACGTACGTACGTACGTATGTATGTATGTATGTATGTGAGTGTGTGTGTACTTGTGTATGCATTGTGTATTTCATCTTTATGTGTATGACTGCCTGTGTGTATTTGTGTTACTCTCTGTGTATGTGTATTTGTGTATGAGTGCATTAATGCATGTGTCTGTGTTTGTCTCTACATGTATATGAGTGCATTTGTGTAGGTATGTATGTGCATGTTTGTTTGTGTCTGTGTCTACTATTCCTATGTTGTCATCACTTGATGTTGTAGAGGAATTGATGTATTTAAAGGTTCATCACAGACCTTTACAGTGCTGTGTGTTCCACCCTGTGGTTTCTTGAGATCAATAGAAATTAATTGGAATCGAAATGTATTGTTTTGTCAGTCAAATCATCTACTTCTGTATGCTTAACACTGAAATCAATTGATTTCATAAATAATTGATTGGTTGATTGATTGATTGATTGATTGATAATTGAGATGACTAATTAGTGAATCATTCATTCATTTCTACCCAGGATACATCAGAAAAAAGTGCGACAGAAGGAAGCCAAACAAAGATGGGATGATAGACATTGGTCTCAGAAGTCATTGGAAGAGATGTGTGAAAGAGATTGGCGTATATTTCGTGAAGATTACAACATCTCAACGAAAGGAGGTCGTATTCCTAACCCGCTACGTGGTTGGGGTGAAATCGGAATGCCAGAGTATGTGTTGAATGTGATAGAAAAACTGAAATACAAGGTAAATAAGAGAAGTAAATACAGTCATGGGCAGCTGAGAAAATGAGTGTTTAGTTGCAGAGAATGTTTCTATGGTGTAAAATACAGCATATTCTGGTTATAGGAAACACAAAAGATTTCTTGGTTTGGCCACTAGGAGTGCTGTTCACAAGCTATTTATTGACAGGAAGGGAGGGTCAGATTAGTAGAGTACTGTAGCATAAAGACAGCGGATATTCAGTTACCACACATTCTCTATGTTGTTTCCACAATACTATTTTATTAGTGACTACCACAAGTCAAAACATGCCTCACCACTACTGTAATACTCTGTTATGGACATTCAGAGTTCTTTCACACACATTTCATTCACTGCTTCATGCAACCAGTGACTGTGACACAAATTTTAGCCCTCACTTAGCCAAATCTGGTGCTCCCTCTTGTGGTGATAACCTGAGAAATGGCTGAAACTTCAGTAACCAGAATACGGCATCATTAATTAACTATAGTTAATAAGCAAACTGTGAATCAGAACAGCAAGTTATCTTATACTAAATGTCTTTGACTTAGATTTCAGTATGTATTTCCACATTTAGCAGAAACTATCAACGTTCTCTCTGTAATTGTTGTCCATCACACATACCCCTTGTCTAGTGTTCTTCCACAGATAGAGAAAGCACAGTGCTAGCACCATTCCTGCCACCGGTCATGCTAGGCAGATGTTGTGCAATTCCCCAAATATGTTTCTACCATCCTTATTCTGCAATCTTGCCATTAAATAACAATATTGTAATCATACAATTGCCTGTGAGACTTGAAGTAAAATAGGGATACTAAATGTCATGTGTGTATGTAGTGAATGTAAGCACATCAGAGCATATTTCGTGACTGAAGACATGCATATATTATACAAATTATTTTGCAAATATTAGCAATTTTGGAGTGGATGTCAATCTGCAGTTTGTCCGCTGTCATTGCAATCTATGCTGAGGAGAAAATAGTCGTCATATAGATTTGGTCAGTCCTTCACAGGCAACAGTTTACATTCATAGTTTGTGGCATCAAATATTTACCAAAAAATTGGATATACAGTGATGTACAAAGTTCTGTAAGAGTGAGATGCTTCAAAGTGTATATTTATAGTAGTGATATCTGAAAACATACTGGTATAATGTTCACTATTTCAGGAACCAACCCCAATTCAGAGGCAAGCCATACCTATTGGGTTACAGAACCGAGATGTGATTGGTGTGGCTGAGACTGGTAGTGGTAAAACAGCAGCCTTCCTTATACCATTGTTAGTATGGATTGCATCACTGCCAAAGATAGCCAGGTAAAATAAAAACTAACACTAGTGTAGTACTGTGTGTGTGTGTGTGTGTGTGTGTGTGTGTGTGTGTGTGTGTCTGTCTGTCTGTCTGTCTGTCTGTCTGTCTGTCTGTCTGTGTCTGTCTGTGTCTGCCTGTGTCTGTGTGTCTGTATGTCTGTGTCAATGTATGTGTGCGTGCGTGCTTGTGTGTGTGTATGTATGTATGTACGTACGTACGTACGTACGTATGTATATATGTATGTATGTATTTATGTATTTATGTATGTTTGTTTGCACGTTAGGGGTATTCGTACTTGTTCAATAAAAACACAAGAAATTGATTTGCAGTCGAAAGCTGTGAGTTTATCAATTTTGTTGTGTGCATTGGTTAAAATTTTAGAACTCACAAGAAATTGGTATCTTTATATTTTGATTCTTTGGGGTTGGGGGAGGGGTTGATTCTTATACTTTGGTGAATCACTTTGTAACTTAGCACCAGTGATTTTCAAACTTATATTTTAAGGGTTTTGATGATACATTGTGTTGTCATTTGTACAGGCAGGAAGATGTTGATCAGGGACCCTATGCTATTATCCTGGCACCAACTCGTGAATTGGCACAACAGATCGAAGAAGAAACACTGAAGTTTGGTGAACCATTGGGTATTCGTACTGTGTCAATTATTGGTGGTATTTCCCGTGAAGACCAAGGTTTCAAGCTACGCTTAGGTTGCGAGATTGTCATAGCAACACCAGGTCGTCTCATTGATGTGTTAGAGAATCGTTATCTGGTTCTTAGTCAGTGTACATATGTTGTACTTGATGAGGTAAGTGAAACTAAGCTTCAAGAATCTGCCAGACTGTTTCGTTTAAACAGTGCCATCTAGTGGTAAATTTGTGTATTGATTTAAGGGATGGTTTTGACCTATGACCCCCTCAAAGAGTGCCTAGCTGATACATGGTAAGAAATAAAGTGAAAAGACTCAACCAGATATTTTCTTGATTGAGAGTCAGTTGGTTTGCCCTTTCACCCTTTCATGTTAATATAGTAATCTGTGTCACCAGGTCTGCTAGCCTGATTGAAAGTACGCAGTCATTCAATTTGTAGTATGAAATCCTCCATTCCCATTGCCTATAAGGAAGTGGTAGATATCCTACCTCAGTGAATTGAGACTCCTCATCAATATTAGGATTGGTATGTATGTACTTGTAGGATGGTCAGTTCTACATTCATGTGCACTTACATACATTAACAAGCACGACAAGTTCAACTTGTACTTTGGAGCTGTTTCAGATTACCTCCTGTAAGCTTCCCAAGCGAGAAATGCTTTGTTGTTGAGACTTCAACCTCTTCAAGTTCTATGTGATTTCTTATCATAAATCTTTCATGTATCTGTTTGTCAATTTTACAGGCTGATCGTATGATTGACATGGGTTTTGAACCTGATGTACAAAGAATTCTAGAGTTTCTACCAGTAACCAACATGAAACCAGACACAGATGATGCTGAAGATCAAGAAAAGATGTTAGCAAACTTTGCTTCCAAGCAGAAATACAGACAGGTGGGTGTACAGTGAATGAACCTCCAAATGGTTATCTCATAGTGTCGTGATTATATTCTAAATAATTATTCCCCTAACAGGCAGAACCCAAAGGGGAACTACAGTAATGGGTTACGTCCATCTACTACTAATACTAGCCATAATTTGTCTGTCACTGTCCAACCATAACATTTACATATAAGAGCTGGTTTATTTCAAACCTGACAGAAAATTTGTTTAAAATGCATTATATTATGCATGGTTCTCATGTCCACAACTTTATCAAATTTGATAATTCCTCTAATGGCTTGGTTTTTGTAACTCTATATATTTACACCCTAAACATGTCGGCTTTGAAGGGTTACTGGTGATACATTTGTCATAACAGTTCTTTGAAAGCGCTCCAAGTGCATTTATATATGGATGTGGTTGGGGTAAGGGGCTAGAGGTCATATATCTTTGATAAAGACTTATACATGTATAGCTATTGTTGTCTATACATGACACCACTCTGCATTTGATAATAACTTTCTTTTTGATTCTTCATCTGTTAGACTGTCATGTTTACTGCTACTATGCCAACAGCTGTTGAAAGAGTAGCACGCAACTACCTACGAAGACCTGCTGTGGTCTATATTGGTTCCCATGGTAAACCAGTTGACAGAGTGGAACAAATCGTGTATCTTGTTAAAGAACAAGAGAAGAGGTAAGCAGATCACACTTAAACAATATCACCACCTGAAAAAAAAATTAATTTGCTTAACTTGTTACAAACAAATACATAACTCTGGTAGATGGCAGATTAACAAGTGGTCTGGACCTCTGTGTAGCATTTGTAGCTTCCTATCAATAAAATAAAAATGCCACTTTTTATAAGAAGTGAAATTAGTCACCGTACCAGACACAAATTTAGCTCATTTCCATCCATATTTCTCAAAAGTGTTTTCTGTATGTACCACAGTCATTTATAACATCCATATCAAGTGTAAAAGTATTCATTTGCTAATTGACCACATTAGAAAGGCCACATGCTAGGCTTGTAAGTAAACCAATTGAAACAGTATACTTTTACACTTGATATGAATGCTATAAATGAGTGTAGCACATAGAGAAAGTGTTTTACTTCAGTGTTACCCATTGTAATAAGTTTAGACAATGAAATCACACATGGTATTATATACAATTTCTGTGTTTTCTGTTGTTAAGATGTTACAAATGTATTAAGTACCAGTATCTCCAAATTTCTTCAGTACCGGATGTTAAACGGTAGGAAATAAGGAACCGTTATCGTGATGTACATAATTATCCAAATTTATACAAAGTCAAATTTTAATATAATATGTATCCTAATGTTTTATTTTGCAGGAAGAGACTTGTCAACTTGCTTAATAATCTGGAGCCACCAGTCATGATATTTGTCAATCAGAAGAAAGGATGTGATGTCTTGGCCAAATCTCTGGAAAGAATGGGAGTGAGTAGCATAACATCCATAGTATCAGGCTTTTTTTCAAAGGAACAATTTGAATGAATAGTCATATTTTATACTGACTTTTCACGATTTGAATGAAAATTCACACTTTTCTGTGACTTTTCACGATTTGAAGGAAAATTACAATTTTTCTTTGACCTTTCATGATTTGAATGAAAATTCACACTTTTCTCTCTTAACTTTTCACCACATCTCAACAAAAGTATACATAGGAGAGTAGACCTTTTGATTGTAAAAATTTCACTTTTTCCTAAATGTAGTCCCCAACTTTTTATCAGAAATGACCTGTGAAGAAAAAATTATTTTTCTTGCAACTTAGGAAATAATTGTGATCATGTGAAGATGCCTCAACGGAAAAGAGGTGAAAATTGAATGTATGCTACTAGAGTGTTAACTAGGGAGGCTTTTCTGATGTGTAAGAAAAAACAAAAGATTGTATAGTGTTGACACTAGGAGTGCTGTTTGGATACAGCTTTGGCAGGTCAAAATATTTTAGTAGTATACAGTGTTTTTGCTAAGGTTGGGGAAACTCGGTAACAAAAATGGAATGGGGTAAATGTTGCATAGTTTCCCATACAAGCTATCATAATTTTGTTTGGGAACCCCAATAAAAATTACTGGGGAACCCCGGTAGAATTTACCTGCTTACCGCCCTGAACAAAAACATTGGGTATAGCATCTTTGAAAATTTCGAGGACTCATATTTCATGGCTAATGTAGATAACATCTCCACCCATTGCAAAATAGCACAGCTTGTTGACTCGTTTGTGTACTTACTTACTTACAGTATAGTGCAGTAACTCTGCATGGTGGTAAAAGTCAGGAGCAGAGAGAGTTTGCCCTCGCTAGTTTAAAGACTGGAGGCAAGGATATTCTTGTAGCTACAGATGTTGCTGGTCGTGGTATCGATATCAGGGATGTCTCTATGGTTATAAACTATGACATGGCTAAAAATATTGAAGGTATGTATCATAAAAAAAAGTACACTTTTGGTGTCCAATTTCACACATTATATGCGAAACTGACATGTATGTTGCATCAGGGTTGAAAGAAGATGCATATTTGGGTAGATGGAACCAGGAAGTCAGGGTTTGTACCTTATAGACACATTTGCAATTTCTCTGTTTAGCACCCAATGTTTTGCAGTGTCAAGGTCACCACACAAAAGGTGTAATTGTATTTACATTTATCAGTTTATGAAAAGTAGTCAGTATCTGGCTATCTCTCTACCCTCACTAACCAATGTCTTTCAAACTTTGCACAAAGGTAAGACATGTCATTTGACTTATGTAAATTATTGTTCTAATTCTGTATATCTATGATGTAATGAAGGAATGCTTTTGTTTCTTGAGGACGATAATCACCATCTTGGTCAAACTGGACAAAAAATGAGAACTATGAATCTCCTCTTACAACTATGTTATACATCTTAAGGTACTAATCACGGTATGCTCTTGTTTATTGCAGACTATACTCATCGTATTGGTCGTACTGGTCGTGCTGGCAAAACTGGTGTCGCAGTGTCCTTTATTACAAACGATGATAAAACTGTATTCTATGATTTAAAGCAGGCTCTATTAAATAGCCCTGTGTCAACATGTCCACCAGAACTGGCTAATCACCCAGAAGCACAACATAAACCCGGCACAGTGTTGACCAAGAAACGACGAGAAGAAACTCTGTATATTAGTTAGATACTTGAAATAACATACATACTTTTTTTTAATCTTTTTTTTTCTGTCTGTGTAATGTTTGCAGCTATGATTGCAAATGATGAAACTTCACAAATAGTACAAAATCCAGTTATAGTGGATTTGTTGTTATATCTGAGCAGATTAATTATTATATAGATTGTAATGACGTCATCGGTCAGGGCTTATCAGCCTGCCCAAACTGGGGACAGGGAGATTAGACCACGCCCCCAACGGCTGATCTGTCAATCTAATTGTCATACATGTCATGTCATTCAGTAAAGTTATTTTACTTGATTTAGTTATTTTCAGATATTTAAAGACAAACACTGCTTTCTAAGATTTCAGATCAAATGAATTACTCACCAGTTGATTTGGTCTATTAGTAACATTAGACTGATGTAGTATGTTTCAAGCATAACACCATTTTAATGTAAGCATCCACCCACTTCTGACAATGGTACATACACAGATGTGAATGAATAAAATTATCACTCGTATTATCCATGGCTGAACGAAGAAAAATATTGGGGATAATATCTAATGGTGTACTGCTGTGTCTCGAAGTAATTTGTTATGAATGGAGCTGATCGTACTGTGTTTGCCATCGTCAGTATGTTACAGTGTTCAATAAATGAAAATAATTTCTAACCTACACACGAAAGATGTCAATGTTGCGATACCTGTTTGTTGTACAGGACCGGGTACAGTTCATATATATATATAGAAGTGTACAGGATTATTGCAGCAATAGATTTATATGTTTTGCTGATAAAGGCATTCATGGTGTTAGATAGCTTTAGTGGTAGTAGTAGTAGTAGTAGTAGAACTGTTGCTTGATTAGCAAGCATCAGTGTTATCATACCCTATGCTTATGCAAAATAACCTTCCCTTTGCAAGTACATAATGTACTGCTGTATCATAAGTATGAAAGCTGCAGTGTTAAGTTGGCTGTAACAGTTTTATTTACCAAAATGTTGACAGGCCTTCCTACAATTTGCCACGGTGGCGCTCTACTTCCTGTCTGTGCATACCTTGGGGGTATACATGGTATAGGTTACTTGGTTAATCATAGAGCAC
Organism: Glandiceps talaboti; assembly: GCF_964340395.1. Classification (NCBI taxonomy): domain Eukaryota; kingdom Metazoa; phylum Hemichordata; class Enteropneusta; family Spengelidae; genus Glandiceps; species Glandiceps talaboti. The sequence continues at coordinate 16,722,796 of NC_135552.1, forward strand.
TGCTGCTTTCCTCAATGTCTGAACAATACGAAAAAAATCCCTGATTTATACTTCTACAGAATACCAAGGGACAAAGATCTTAAGAAAAGGTACTATGATGTGATGATACCCCCAATTTGAGCGAGGGCGCTGTATTCTCAATTTCCTGTTTGTAGTCTGGAATTGCCTATTCTCATTACCTGAAATAGAATTGTACCAGCGAGGCGTGTCATGAAAATAAAATCATTCCATGTCTTGGCTGACTTCATAATGTAACGTCGTCGTTTCAGTGCTACAAATGCATAGATTGATTTTCATATTCTGAGGTAAAATGCTATTACAAATAGTTTTATTACTGTTACACAAATTGCCAGAGTCAAGAAGAACACAATAAAATTGGATGTTTTTAGTTCCTATACAAAGATATAAAAAAAATTGCTGGAATACTCATCATTTTTGTGGATGTGACTGAAGTCTTAAAGATATTTGGATTGTAGAATTTGTCCTATACATTGTCATAGGCCAGATATGTTACAGATAAAATGAAATAAAAGTACATTTTATACCAAAGTGAACATTTGATATAAAATGATGTGTTATTTCACATTTATTATACATGTATTGTTTTCACTATATTGAGGTGAATGTTATGATCAAAATGAGACGTGTCTCTTTCCTTGCCTAAGCCATTTATTCCCTCCAAAACAGTCAATAAAACTCTAATGTTTACAATTAACACACGCTGGGTAGTCTCAGTTACCGAGACTCTCACCGCTGGGGGCTCTTCTATGAGACCACCCAGACGGGAGTCTGGGGAAACCACGTTCCAACTACCCTGCGACAGAAGTCACACAGTACATTTCTTCCAAACATAAAAATGGGCTTACGAGGCCTGTTTGTTGTAATCAATATATGTCAGTCACTTGAGAAGTGATAATCTGTAGCGAAGGTACTCATATCGTTGAGCCTGCAATGTTGGACGTGAAGTATTACCCATGTTGCACGTATACTGCTCCGGAGGCTATCCTGCGCAGGATCGATCGTCTTACCCCCAGTTGGGGCTTATGCCCTCAACGGCAAGAGACTGGGTAACCGAGACTATATGCGCAGCAGAGGCGCGGAATAGTTGGAATCTAGTTCCCGATCCCCGGCCTCTCGTTTGGGTTGTTCTCGGAGGTGTTTTTGAAAAGTTAACGTATTTACACTTCATCTATTATTTTACATGCCTAAATATTTATGACCCTGTGAGTATAAATTTGAAACTATGAACACATAGTTCATTAACATTCATTCTCGCAGGGAAAAACTTCTTTCGAAAGTCCAGTCAGATAGATTTCTTCTAGTCTCCTTGTAGACGCATATGTGCTTTCTCTAGTGAAACAGAGCAGTTGTCAAATTCGATGTTATTGAAGCTTTCGCACACTTATTGGGCGTATTTCGAGAGTGTAGTAATGAGACAGTCTGTCTTTGTACGATATGTCTTGACGTTCACTAATTTAGTCACCGTACGTTATAATCTCTGTAACCATGGTGACCATGCTTACGAGGCACATTGAAGATCTGGGCTGACGAATTGCATGTATAGGTGTGTATAGCCCGGCCTAGAAATGTGTCTTTTGAATGGAAAGTGAAGATTATTGATCAATTGAAGCTCTGTATGTCTGTACCACAGAAAATGTGGGACGATACGGAGTTTTACGTACCATAGGATAACATGATACCTTGGAAAAAAAATTATTCTTTTGATTTTAAAATGTCTGCATTAGTTTATGGGGTATCCGGCATAGCGGTTATCCTATGGTACAATACAAGACTTTGAACACGTCACATTTCTGTTATATCTGAGACTAATATATGGATTGCGTATATATATGCCCCAGGTTGTATTCGTATAAAGAGTCAGTTGTGTGACACAAAACTCCGATCCTCAGCCCACAAGTGACCGCATATACACGTACGCGTCTATCCTTTACTCTGCGTCGAAACAGATATGTTCTATAGTAAGCTACGCAAGGCCTCAGACCGCCTTGTTTAGTGGTCTGAGTCTAGATCAAGGTCATAACAAGAGACGTTAAAAAAGCTATAGAAAAGAAGAAAATGTTTACATTCGTTTATGGTCGTATCACAGATGAAAACCAACCCAAACTAACACAACTTTAGGTATAAGTAAGCGTCAGAGAGTGTTGTGTCAATAAAACGCAGGGAAATTTAGGTCACCCAATATAAATACCAGTCCTGAAAGTACAAGCATAAAAAATCACGAGTTAATGACGTCGACTGTCATGTCATTTGGTGACTGAATGGTCTGCAGCGGTTTGGACATAATGGGAACCAAAAGCTTATCTCACTTGAGGATGAAGACTTGTTCAAGTCTCTTGGCTCTTTTCATTATATATTTGACTAAAAAGGAGTGTTCCTTTTTGTAAAATAATAATCTGGGGATGTGTTTGCGGAACAGTGATGTGAGTCAAGATGGCGTAAATTCCATCTGTTACGAGTCACAGACCTACATTTTATCCATTCAGTATTTGGTAATTTTTCATTATGAACTCTAAAAAAAGCATTTAAACTTTGTAAATACAGTGACACTCTATTACTTAACAAAATAATAAAAAGATCTTCGACATCTCAATATCTCTATTTCGGAATTGTTTGTACCAGGCGAACTGTCAACAAGTTTTAATATGACATGATGTATTAATTTTAGAACTTCATTACATGACTTCAAGTATAATTATAAGTGATTGGATATTGAATCCCAGATGATGTCTTTCATAAGACTTAAGAATCATGCTCTAAGAATAGAGATTTGTGTAAACTTTGAAATGTATTTAAGTTGGGTTTTTAGCCCATCTAGGAGGGAAGAGAAGGAGGAACAGGGAGACGGAGATTGGTCATGTAATACAATCAACCAAGTGGTTAGATTGGCGTTCGTTGAATCAGATACGTTTGTTTCGTTGTGAGTTCTACTCAAGACGGTACGGTACCTCGTAGAAGAGATGGTTTGAGAAGAAACTAGTTGGTCGGCTAATGGCGATTGGAACAGTAGTGCGAGTGAGTACTTCCGCGTTTGAACATTAAATATCGATAAACTGCACAGTAAGCCGATCAACAACGTTTCACATCTTTGAAAGATACAACTGATACACAACTTTGTTTTTAACAGAACGCCTTATTTTTTAATTTTTTTGTTTATGCATTAATGATTTATAGTTGTTGTTAGATACATTGCCCTCTAGAGTTAGTAAGTTGAAGTAGCGTCCCGTTACCATGGTTGCGTGTCAACAGTAGTAATCAATATAGCATGCAAACAAAAGAGGTTCGAATATGTATGTTTGCTTTTCGTTCTTATAGTGAAAACTATACACACCGATTGGAATGCATATTGTGTCTATTGTGTTGCGATTCAAGGTGATTTGAACGTGGCCCTTATTCCTTACCACACTCGGTAACGTCAAGCTGGTAAACTGTTATATTTAATAACGGATAGATTATCCCAGTATTCCGAAAGATCCATTTCTCTTTGGCTAGGACAATTAATTTGGTATTTGATAAAGACAGGTATGGGTTGTGGAAGTTCAAGTTCAACTGGTCGGCCGCGGGCTCCTGTGAAGTCCAACAAAAATTACTCTGCCCTACCCGAAGATGCAGTACCGTACCCAGGACTTGCGTTGGACGTACGGCTGATTGAAGCCCCTGTTAAAATGAAGACTGAAGGTATGTTATACCATAGACAATATTGTCTATGGTTATACACCAATTTAGCTGCTCAATTCCGAGACTGATAAAAATACACACACACACACACACACACACACACACACACACACACACACACACACACATACATACATACATACATACATACATACATACATGTCATACATACATACATACATACATACATACATACATACATACATACATACATACATACATACATACATACATACATACATACATACAAATTTAAATATGTGGGAAGATAAAATTACAAATAAATTTTAAATAAAAATACATAATGGCAGTAATGAAACATGTTATATATAACAATAATTTCACGTCGTTAGTTACGAGGTATCGATTCCTAAGTAAACATGGAACCTGGTGTCATGTAACAACTACACGTGTAATAACAAGGGTAATCATTTCTGAAAATAACATGTAACTGTTTTATCCGAAGTGGGCGGCTTCGCGAAGTAACGTCAAAAACAGTAAAAATCAGAAACTATAGGCAGAAAAGCTATGTCTGTCGTCTATCGAGTTTTATTATATCGACTTAAACTAATTAGATTAGTCTAGCCGATTATCTGATAGCTACAATGTTGTCTTTGAAGTATCGATTTTAGGAATTCTTTATAAATGTCGACTGTCACTACCAATCTCAGACCACAATAGAAATATTTACGTAGTGTTCTGCACCTGAATCAATACTATTAATCCTATTCTGGTTGATAATTGTCAATAAACGTGTAGCCGTAACCGTAACCACAATACGCCAATCTTTACTTCTATGTATATCTAGTAGGAACTTTAAACGAATACTGGGCTATAAATGTCAGCCTGTAATCATTGCATTATCACATTTCTGTGATTTCACTATTTTTTTCGTCGACAGCTTCATTGTTTGGTTTATCTGGTTCCTCGACAACCACTGATATCGATGCGTATTATCCTGTTATTGCGGCTCCCTATGCTGAAGGCTTCACCTTGTCACAGTTTGCCCCCATACCAGGAGCTTTCCAGAGGAGTGGTATGTTCTCCATGGGAGGTACCTTGAAATACCAGGCTATCCTGTCGAAGCAAACCAGGTTTGTTGGAAATGTAATCTTGTTGGGTGTCACACATCTATGTACAAGTATACACCATATAGACCCTCCACCAACGTGGGGGTCCTCTATGCATACACACTAGATTAGAAAATATGTACATGTCGAGTCTTTAAATTACCAAGGGAACGACAAACACTCAAGTCTGTAATATTAGTTTTTAACAAACCGCAAAATGACCACCTGTTGATCGTAACGACATGCGCACAATTACGTAGGCCTATGTAGATATACTAAATTGTCTGTTTTGCTAATTTCATGTTAGTTTCATTTGTAGAAATGTCTGTTATTCAAATGAGTTTACACAATTACACATTATCGACATCACACAGAAAGTTAAGTTTTGCGTGTGTAATCTATTCAATGACGCACAGCAAAACTTGACATTCTGACGATAGCTTTACAAAACATCATTAGGTTTGTAACATTGTCCTGATTGTTATATTTCATGTTGTGTTTTTACCCAAACATTTGACGAATCTATAAACGATCAAGTATTAGGTCTATCTCTTTTGTTTAAAATCATCTTACATTTCCTTGACAGTGTGGAAGAATCGTGGCAGCTACACATAGTCAAGAGTTATCTTGCTCCCAATATGATGAACTCGGGGTTTAAAATGCTGCTTTCCTCCAACCAGGGTACTAGTAGTGATTCCTCACATTTATACCAAATAGTAAGTACAACCTAGTTATAATTATTAGCTAATTATAAAATGACCATAACCCAGTTTCCTTTCATAACAACATACTTGTCAACAATCCACTAAACTATATCTATGGGGACATCAGAACTGCATAAGAATGCTGTAATATCAACAGCAACCTTAAAATTGAACAAAAGTTAAGATTCAAGCAATAGTAGTCAAACAGCGGCATTGAAAATTCTAAGTACAAAATTATTGATCTCGTTAATAAAGTGCAGGAACTGTCGTTGGTGGCGCTCCACTTCACAAGTCGACACCAGCGACATGCATCAATACGAAAGCCTATTCGGGACATCATACTTCATACCTCATACTTCATACTTCTTGAAGTGTGAAGTGTGAAGTGTGAAGTGTGAAGTGTGAAGTGTGAAGTCCCTAATAGGCTTTCGTACATCAGTGATAACCGTTTCCATTCCGAATTGATAAAACGTGTCAAAGTTGAAATCAATTTCACACATGGACAACGATGTAACCGAAAGTTTTAAATGCATTTGAAAATTTTATTCATATAATTCTCTAATCCTCTTCTCAGATAGCTGAAACTTGTGCACAGGGTGGTCGTCTCCTATGTATAGAACCATCAATGTCAGCTCAGGGACCAAGCACTGCACAGGCATTACAAGGAAAGGGTGGAGGTAAGAAGCATATCTTAGCAATATCAACACGGTTTTATAAATATTTACGGTTCCATTCAGTTTAATTCAAACTTCTTGAAAAAACCTCTCACTCACAAAAAAAAATAGTCGAAGATTTAAGTCGTCGTGGTACTGAATTACTATGATCCTCCACTCCCACCATCATCCTGGCGTCCACGCTGTCTCCCGGACATGACATTCCTCAGACTATATGATACCTAAGTTTATCCCAGTCTTCTACATACAAGACCTTGGACTGTGCTTCGAGATGTTGCAGAACACGACTGAAGGACTACAGAGTATCTCTGGTCGCCGAGTAACCTGAGGGCTACTAGACGAAGTTTAGCAAAAATATCTCCTTACACAAAGTCCAAAAAAGTCTACCCAAGTCCCTAAATTTTACTACTTATCCTTACTGTATTTCGGTATTCTATTCCATCAAGAGTCTCCTAAATCCGAGAAAAATGTGAGCAAAAACAAAGCGAAATTAAACTAAAGATCATGTTTTAGGTCGAAGTCGTCCTATAATGAAGTAACTCTCTTGATTTTAACATTTCAGTAATGGGAATGGACTTATTCTTTAACATGGCAAAACATCCAAACCCGACTACTTACTCCTACCAGGCAATCCACGTACCGATCAACTTTAAAATGCAGGCTGGTATGATGTCAGCAAGTACAAAGGTTGAGCTAGATTGGCATGCTCAGCTACAGGCATATTTGTCACAAGGATGGAAACTGGTTGATATCTTCTTTGATGCTGGATCAAGTACAGAAAGTAAGGTTTTATTAACATTACAATATATCAATCAAATGTCACGTCAAGTCAAGTCAAGCATGTAATGAAAAGTAAAGTAAAGTAAAGTAAAAGTAAAGTAAAAGTAAAGTAAAGTAAAAGTAAAGTAAAAGTAAAAGTAAAAGTAAAGTAAAGTAAAGTAAAGTAAAGTAAAAGTAAAGTAAAGTTAAAGTAAAGTAAAGTAAAAGTAAAGTAAAAGTAGAAGTAAAAGTAAAGTAAATGTAAAGTAAAGTAAAGTAAAGTTAAAGTAAAGTAAAGTAAAAGTAAAGTAAAGTAAAGTAAAGTAAAGTAAAAGTAAAGTAAAAGTAAAGTAAAGTAAAAATATAGTAAAGTAAAGTAGAGTAAAGTAAAAGTAAAGTAAAGTAAAAGTAAAGTAAAAGTAAAGTAAAGTAAAAATATAGTAAAGTAAAGTAAAGTAAAGTAAAAGTAAAGTAAAGTAAAAGTAAAGTAAAGTAAAGTAAAAGTAAAGTAAAAATAAAGTAAAGTAAAGTAAAAGTAAAGTAAAGTAAAAGTAAAGTAAAGTAAAGTAAAAGTAAAGTAAAGTAAAGTAAAAGTAAAGTAAAGTAAAGTAAAAGTAAAGTAAAAGTAAAGTAAAATAAAGTAAAGTAAAAGTAAAGTAAAGTAAAAGAAAAGTAAAGTAAAGTAAAAGTAAAGTAAAGTAAAGTAAAAGTAAAGTAAAGTAAAGTAAAAGTAAAGTAAAGTAAAAGTAAAGTAAAAGTAAAGTAAAGTAAAGTAAAGTAAAAGTAAAGTAAAAGTAAAGTAAAAGTAAAAGTAAAGTAAAGTAAAGTAAAAGTAAAGTAAAGTAAAAGTAAAGTAAAGTAAAGTAAAGTAAAGTAAAAGTAAAGTAAAAATAAAGTAAAGTAAAAGTAAAGTAAAGTAAAGTAAAGTAAAAGTAAAGTAAAGTAGAGTAAAGTAAAAGTAAAGTAAAAATAAAGTAAAGTAAAGTAAAGTAAAAGTAAAGTAAAAGTAAAGTAAAGTAAAAGTAAAGTAAAAGTAAAGTAAAGTAAAGTAAAGTAAAGTAAAAGTAAAGTAATGAAAAGTAAAGTAAAAGTAAAGTAAAGTAAGGTAATGAAAAGTAAAGTAAAGTAATGAAAAGTTGAATTTACTGAGGTGCTAATACAAGTGTACTAACAGTTTAACTTGATATTGAATTGTGAATTGTTCCCATTAAATCCATCATTTACTCATCACTCCATGTTTTGTATCTGGTTATTTCCAGTGGGTTTCATGTCAGCATCTGGCAGTCTCAACTCAGTGTGGTTCTTTGAAAAGGACAATTCTAAATTAGAGGACAATACACCCCTGTACGAGGGCGCTGTTGTGGAATACTGGCAGAAGATAACTGTAAGTACATAGAAGTATGTATGTATGTATGTATGTATGTATGTATGTATGTATGTATGTATGTATGTATGTATGTATGTATGTATGCATGCATGCATGCATGCATGTATGTATGTATGTATGTATGTATGTATGTATGTATGTATGTATGTATGTATGTATGTATGTATAGATGGATGGATGGATGGATGGATGGATGGATGGATGGATGGGTGGGTGGGTGGATGGATGTATGAATGTATGTATGTATATGTATGTATGTATGTATGTATGTATGTATGTATGTATGTATGTGTGTGCTTGCGTGTGCGTTTGCGCGCGCGCGTGTGTGTGTGTGTGTGTGTGTGTGTGTGTGTGTGTGTGTGTGTGTGTGTGTGTGTGTGCATCTGATAAAGAATATTAGTAATGTATATTTCTATTCAATGTACAGATGACAATGACTGGTACCACCACTCCCCATGGTACGTGGAATGAATGCATCCTCACTATGGGACAACGAGGTTGGGAATTGGCGTCCATTGTAATGACGCCAGAATCCAAATCACAAGGCACCACTGTACATATGAAGCTAGTGCTTCTCTTCCAACGGAGAATCATGGCCCAATCACCTGCAGGTACAGAAAAGCCAGTAGAGAGCACAGCCAATGAGGAAACACCAGCTGAATAATGGAAAACCAATAAACTGTTTAGTAATCTAGGCTATTATGATAAAATTATTATTGTAAATACAAGAACTGTAATCCTCTTAAAAAGTGTTACATTGTAAGTTGCTGATACTTACTCAACAACAAGTTCAGAATGTGGTCTTAATCCATTATTATTTAACATTTGCATTTGAAGATTTGAACATCACTTTCTTTTTATCATTTTTAAAATCTTCTATATGGATTTTGCTTACATACAATGGATTTTTCATATGCAATTGAATTGAAACCATCTAACCTGAAATACTGCATCATCTGGCTAAACAACAATCACACTAACGTAGATATGTATTGTTGTTACACTGTGAATGGCGACTAAGTGATAGCACACACAAATATAATGTAGCAGTGTTAGTGATATTTTTATTGATCCAAACGATAAAATGTAGCAATGGTGATATATTTTTATCAGACCAAACGATAAAATGTAGCACCGTTAGTAGATTTGTATCAAACCAGGCAATGAAATGTTGCAATGTCGGAATATTTTGTTGAGCCAAACAATGAAATGTAGCAATGTTAGTAACATTTTTGTTAAACCAGACAATGAAATGTAGCAGTGTTGGAAGATTTTGTTCAGCCAGACAATGCTATTTCAGGTGAAACGGTATTCCTCATGTATTTCATGTTGTACATAACTTGGTAGAGCAAATTCATTGTATATACCACTTCTATTGTAAATATACATGTCATACAGCGTGCGAAATTAACGCCGGTCCTTCGGCCCGAGACCAACAGATTTCCGTTCGGACCGACAGTTTTTCAGAATTACAACAACGTATCGGTCCTTATGACCGATTGAAATTTGGAGTAAATAATAACACTTATTCAAAGATATATCCAATTTCACCTACATGAATCTGATCTTGTGTTTTACTCTCGACATCTCGTTCAAGTCAAGCGACACAGAGCTAGCTCGCTACATGTTGTTGCCAATGTTGATATCATGTCTACATGACGTAGCATACAGCGTGTAATCAGAACGTCTTTAGACATTCAGACTCATTTTACGCATTCAGCGCATGCGTCTTTTTCGCCATCATGATATCGTAATCATTTAATCATTGTTGTAAAGTTTCCTGTTCGAAGTGTATGAAACTTTTAACGTGTTTGAGACAGTTCCACGTTGCATTTATAAAGTATATGGCGATATTTAGAAGGCGGCAATGAGCTTCCGAAGAAGAAGACGAAACATACACTGTCTTTTTTTAAAGGCTGGCATTAAAGCCGGTAAATGTTAGCGGGTTTCCCGATCAATTTACCGGAGTTCCCCATGTCTGTTGCCACGATCAAAACAAACTGACGGAAAACATACCAAAAGGCAGGTACACTTCGTAAAATACCTTCAGTGCGATAGGTTTTTTTTGGTAAAAACAGTAAAAAATGCGTAGTCTGATTGCTTTCAATTTGATGCATATGATAATGTACGTCCTGTCATGTTGTAATCAACGTGTAGACTTAGAAATGTCGCATTTTTGTTGCTATTGTTGTATCTGGAAAATTATTGCATCATGCCAAACACGGGTACATAGTGGATGACACATTACAGTACAGTTACCATATCACGTTCCCACGTCAAAAAACTCACACTGTAAGACAAGTCATGCTTAGCCATAGTTCTCTTCATCATGGTCAGATTTCTTACACAAACAGTCAGAGACGCTACTCAATACACCACGGTAGGGTATACGGGTAGGGCTAAATATGGGGGGCTTCATTACATATTTGTAAAGACTGAATTCGAAGGAAGATGAAACCACTCCGTGTCACTGTGTGGATGGAAATTGAAATAAAGCAAATACACAGCCTTCAAGAGGGAAAGTTATGCGATAAAACTTTCTGCTATATGATGAATGTGTGGGTCTACGTTCGCTAAGAGTTGGAAAGCTACATCAGCTGTTGCAACAGACGGTGAATCTGACTTTGGATCATCGTGATTCAGAATTTAGTGAATCGTACAGAGAGGAAGGAGAGGACTGTGATCTCTTAGAGATTGCAGATAATGTAGATTTATTGATTCATTCACCCATATTATCTACAATCTATGTATCTGTATTTCTATGGTGGAATGAATACATTCATACTCAGACCACTATAGTCTATAGGAACAGATTATGCGAGAATGAATATTCATAGTCTCTGGGTCCATAGTTACAAATGAAAATCTCTACTCACTGAGTCAAAAATTACTTGGTTGGGAATCCAAAATTTACTTCCAAGTTATTTTTTGACTCTGTGAGTGGAAATTTTATGAAATAATAGTGGATAGTGAACAATTCGTTGTACTCTCCTTTACTTTTATATCTAAAGATATGCTGTATCATATTAAAGTTCAAAATCATTTAATCTGTAAATGGGGGGGGGGGGGTGTAGATACAGGTCGTGAACATGAACTGCATTGAGTATGGACCAGCAGTTTTCCTTAAGGACCAGCAGCATTTGCTACATGTCGGTCCTTATGACCAGTAGTCATTTCCCCTTAAGTTCACACACTGATGTCATACTGGTCCAGATTTCACATATCTAATTTTATATAATAATTCTCTGGAAATCTTGATATGTTAAAATGACACAAGCGAAAATATTTACATAAAACCTTGACTAAGCTATTCTAGTATAACCTTTATGTGGATGCTATGACGTCACAATTTGTGTTCTAGCATTGTTACAGTTGATTTCACACAAAAAATTTGGGTTTTGTTTTTTAAACACATTTTATACGTATAATAAATTACGTCATCGGATTGTTTACTTGCTAATCAAGTCTGTCTTCTTAGACACTATAAATAAAATTTACAAATAAATACATGACAAAGTATTAATAGGGCAGTGAAAAAACTAAATATCTATGAAAATATATACATTATACATCAACATGAGTTGCAGTATATTCACATCAGGTGAAGAAAATCTTTTAGTGAGTTACGAAAAACATTCCTTGATGATTAGGACCTAACATTAAGAGGTAAGTTGTTATAGTGTATTGCTCCTGTGTATGACATTGCAAATTTACCTATTTCAGTGTTTATCCTTGGAATTGAAATATTACCCTTAATTTTGTGACGTGTATTATAATAGTGAGTGGGAAATGAACAATATTGTGTGAAATGATGTGGCAAGTTACCGTTGAGTAAGTCGTACATAAAAGTGCAAATCTGAAGTTTATGTTGGTTAAATATATTTAGAATGTGCAATTGATTAAATAGTTGATTGGCGACTACTGTACGATCACTGGAAGTTATAGCTCTGGCTGCCATTTTTGGAGAAGTGAGGATACAAGTCAGATGCGATCGGTATGTAGAGCCCCAGACCTACGATACGATGACTACATACTGGTGAAATAAAAATGATAGAATTATGACAAGGTATCCAGTATAGTGGTTATCCTGTGGTACAATACAAACCTTTGAACAAGTCAGTTATATCTGAGACTAATGTATACGTATGTATTTGTCCTGGGTTGTAATCCTATAAAGAGCCTGTGTTAACTTGCGATTCTGTGTACCTCGAACTGCCAAGTTTAGTGTTTCCCCCTTCCAAGGGCTATATCCCCGAGTATATCTAATCCCCGGCAATCCAGTACTTTTACATGATCGAGAATCCGGGATATGACGTGTACTATAGAGTAAACGAGCCTAGAGAAATTCACTTTACGTAGATGTCGTAAAAGTCCTGTCGACAAGTTCACAAGTGTGGCTCTAGTTTGTTATCGTTTAATGTAGTAGGTAGACGAAGGAGAATGCCATTGTAAAAATACCGAGTATCTCGCAAATGTGCTGTTACGTTCTGGGGATGCTTGATGTTATGTTTCGGTGTCAAAGTAGTGTAGTTGTAAGTAGATCGGCAGAACGTAAACGATTCTCCACTCTAAATATCTTTCTAGGGTACATGATCATACGAGCTTGTCTAAGTTAGGAGTTAGCCACATGGGTATCGTCACTCGCTCTTACACTCGATAAGGCAGAGAGACACTGCACACCAACAGTTGAGTTGTAATCAGAGTAAACTTTATTTCTCCGTGTCCCTAACATATAAGTTCTAGTTGTCACCTCGACATTTTGGTGAAGTCATTATTCTAAATGAATAAATTATTCTGAATGCAATGACAACCTGCACTCCCTTATGTTCATCAATTACTGGTAGCCTAATGAACTGTATGATAGTGCCGTAGCCTGTCAAGAATCTTACTTCTTTTGGTAAGCACGATTTTATTTTACATTCTTCTATCAGAATGTCTCAATTTACTTACGCTTTCTTGATTACATGTTCTCATGTTACATTTTGTATCTGATTCCGCTATACCTCGTCTAAATCGTGGGGTCGTATTCCAAGAAACTCCACGGATCCATTATGTGTCGACTAATTTGGTATGTGATCTTCGCTGTCCAACACTTAAATATTAATTATATATATATTCCTTAGCTTTTCTCTCAGCTATCATACTTTCCAGCTTAGGACGTACGTTTGTTACTTAAGAAAACTATGTCAGTTTTGTGTTCCAAGGTTGATTTTCGCCATAAACATTCGTCATCCGATGTTCTTTTAGAATTAACATCCGCTTCTGAATGTATTATATTGTGGGTCATGCGAGCAGGGATCGCTCCAACTCGTATAAAACTTGCTCAAGCTTATACGGGGCTTCTTTCGTTCTACTCTACTATTGAGTTGGAAGGATCCTATCTTGATCCTAAATTCTGATGATAATTTGGACTTAAAGTTACCAAGCTCCGTCCATTGTCAAGGAATTCTAAGACAACAACATGTTTGCCACTTGCTAATAGGGCACTTATACAGAAATCTGTTTGGAAAGTAAGCTAACTGTAAAACTTCCCACCGCGAGGATCCTATCTTGATCCTAAATTCTGATGATAATTTGGACTTAAAGTTACCAAGTTCCGTCCATTGTCAAGGAATTCTAAGACAACAACATGTTTGCCACTTGCAAATAGGGCACTTATACAGAAATCTGTTTGGAAAGTAAGCTAACTGTAAAACTTCCCACCGCGAGTATCTATGATAAAGAAATAGCCCTATGATCTAGAGTTACGAGGCAACCAGCGTTGACTTCGAATTTTCTGAACACACACCTATGACTCAAATTCATGTTGTATGTTGTTTATTGCGATATGTTGTGATATTGGAACAGTACATAATTCAATGTTACATTCTTTTTGAAAGATGCCTAAAGGGGCACAAGCTGAAAATCTTCCCACATTGCTACATTTTATCGTTTGGGTCAATACAAGTCTTACCAAGGGGCGAGATCAATAGTTCAATGCAGGATAACAAGGTAAATTATTATACTTAGATCTCAGACCACCCACCCCACATCCCTTCTAACTAAATTGGCCAAAATTGACAGACAGCAAATCCATTTCAAATCTGTGTAGTAGTACGCTCAATTTTAGAATAGGTGGGGTAGGTAGATTTTTTAAAATTATATATACATAGTTTCATACGTGAGTGTCAACGATTTCTGTTGTTTTCCATATAGACGGTGTTACTAGTTTCTTCTCATCAGATGTACACAGTACCATTACAGATTGGAAAAACAGTGTTATGATTTATTGTCTTTTTAAGTTGGTGTCAGTTTCCGCATCCACTATTTCCTGCGAGACGTCACAATTATCTAGATTGTGTTTGTTTTTTCGAATACGTAAAAAAAATCTGCGTGAAAACCTAGGTGCTAAGGTGGGGGGTCAGATAACGGGAACCAAACAATTTTTTTAGGCCAAAGAAGTATATAATGTTATAGTAGATAGAATATAACTGACGTAGTAAGAAAGTCAAGGCTCTGGCACGTCACAGCTGCAATTACATGTGAATGAAACTCTTCAATTTATGATCTGCATTAAATGGGTTTACCTGATGACAAGAAAATGTTCATGTCACCGTACAATAAACGATCGTGTTCTTTCGATGGTTCTTTTGCCCCACTATGACCATTATTATAAGATGGATAGGTACACAGTATCTGAATTAAGACCCCACATGTTGTTTGAATAAGATTATCAGTATAAGTTACAATATAACACTTTTTAACAGGATTACAGTTCTTGTATTTACACTAATAATTGAACTTGTATTTACACTAATAACTGAACACTTTATAGGTTTCGCACCATTCAGCTGGTATTTCCTCATTGGCTGTGCTCTCTACTGGATTTTCTGTACCTGCAGCTGATTGGGCCATGATTCTCCGTTGGAAGAGAAGCACTACCTTCATATGTACAGTGGTGCCTTGTGATTTGGTTTCTGGTGTCATTACAATGGACGCCAATTCCCAACCTCGTTGTCCCATGGTGAGGATGCATTCATTCCACGTACCATGGGGAGTGGTGGTACCAGTCATTGTCATCTGTACAGTGAAGGAAAACATACATGACTAGTATTCTTTATCAGATGCACAAACACACATATACACAGACACACACAAATACATCCATGCACACACACACACACACACATACATACATACATACATACATACATACATACATACATACATACATACATACATACATACATACATACATACATACGCACGCACGCACACACACATACATACATACATACATACATACATACATACATACATACGTAACATATACATATACAGTACACATAGACGCATGCACAGGTGCACACACACACACACACACACACACACACATGTTCGACAATTATATGTACTTTAACAGTTATCTTCTGCCAGTATTCCACAACAGCGCCCTCATACATGGGTGTATTGTCCTCTAATTTAGACCTATCCTTTTCAAAGAACCACACTGAGTTGAGACAACCAGATGATGATATGAAACCCTTAGGCTCTGGAAAAGCCTCTGGAAATAACCAGATAAAAATATGGAGTGAGTAAATGATGGACTTAATGTGCACAATTCACAGTTTAACTTCAAGTTAGATTGTTGATTAAATTATACAAACTACTACCTGGTACTACTGAACGAACTAAAACCAAAATAAAACCAATTCAACTTTAATCTAATAAAACTGACTTTGATTGACTAAACTAGTCTAAACTAAAGAAAAGAGCTGGCAGACTAGCTTATTTCTGCTGTAAGTGCACTGGGGGAGAGAATATAATAGCATCTTGGTAACTTATTTAACCTTGAAATCTTGTAAAGAAGTCCAACTGCACTTGACATGTGTTTGACAATATTAGGGATTTCCTGCAAGACTTTGTGGAAAAATCTCTGAGATGACTTTTCCTTTAAAGCTCAACAAACTAGACTGCAAAAAAATATTATGAACTAAAGAATGTACACCACCAAGCTATCTTTGACTTATCTAATTGACTTTACTTTTACTGTACCTTACTTCACTTCACTTTTACTTCACTTTTACTTCACCCAAGTTTTACTTTACTACATTTTTACTTTACTTCACTTCACTTCAGTTCAGTTCACTTTACTTCACTTTTACTTTACTTCTACTGAACGTTTACATTGCTTTTCATTACCTGCTTGACTTGACTCGTCGTCACGCTCGATTGATATACTTTCAGTTTGTGTACTTGATCCACCATCAAGAAAGATATCGACCAGTTTCCATCCCTGAGATAAGTATTCCTGTAGCTCAGCATGCCAATCGAGCTCAACCTTTGTACTTGCTGACGTCATACCAGCCTGCATTTTAAAGTTGATCGGTACGTGGATTGCCCGGTAGGTGTAAATAGTCGGGTTTAGATGTTTTGCCATGTTAAAGAATAAGTCCATTCCCATTACTGAATGTTATAAAATCAAGAGAGTTACTTTAAGACTGACTTTGACCTGAGGAAAAACTTGGTCTTCTTGGGTGACTTTTGATGGAACCGAAATATTACCAAGATGGTGAAATCATAGCTATATACACTAAAGCTTACTGAAGGATAAATACTACAATACATTGTCTTGGGTAGACAATTTCGGAATGTGTGTCGGGAGATAATGTGCTAATTATTCATTAGAGGGATGGAAATATGATAAACTTCGTCTAGTGTCTATTAGCCCTCAAGTTATTCGGCGACCAGCGATGTTCTGTATTCTTTCGGTCGTGTTCCTCAACATCTCGAAGTGCAGTCCAAGGTCTTGTATGCAGAAGATT
This sequence comes from Glandiceps talaboti, assembly GCF_964340395.1. NCBI lineage: Eukaryota > Metazoa > Hemichordata > Enteropneusta > Spengelidae > Glandiceps > Glandiceps talaboti. Next base: position 16,739,890 of record NC_135552.1, read on the forward strand.
AGAATAAACCTAGATATCATAGTCTAGCTGAGGAATTTCATGTCCGGGAGATAGCATGTGCTCCAGAGTGACGGTAGGAATGGGGTTGGAGTGGTGTTGCACAGAACATTTTTATACAACCGTCAACGACGACTTTAAAGTTTCGACTATTTTTTTTTCTTTAAAAGTGACAGGTTGTTTTCAAGAAGTTTGCACTAACTAAACTGAATGGAACCGTATATATTTATAAAACCGTGTTTAATATTGCTGAGATGTGCTCCTTACCTCGACCTTTTCCTTGTAATGCCATTGTCGTGCTTGGTCCCTGGGCTGACGTTGATGGTTTTATACATACGAGACGACCACTTTTTGCACAAGTTTCAGTTATCTGAGAAGAGAATGGGAGAATTGAATATGAATATGAGTACAATTTTCAAATGTGTTTAAAAGTTTCGTTTGCACTGGTGTCCATATGTGAAATTGATTTCAACTACGTTGACAGGTTTTATTACTTTGGGATGGAAACCATCACCGGTGCATGTCGCTGGTGTCGAGTCGTGAAGCGCGGCGCCACCAACGTCGCAACGACGGCTCCTGTATTTTATGGAAGAGATCAATAATTTTGTATTTTTCCAAATTTAAATTTAAATTTCGATGCCACTGTTTTACTATTATTATTTGGATTTTAAAGGTTGTTGTTGATATTACAATATTCATAATATTTGATTTATGCAATTCTGGTATCTCCAATATATAGTTTATTGGACTAGAGACAGCTCACGTTGCTATAAAAGGAAAACTATGGTCACTTTAGATGAGTTGGTATACTTACTTTTTGGTATAAACATGAGGAATGTGAGGAATCACTACTAGTACCCTGGTCGGAGGGGAATAACATTTTAAACCCTGAGTTCATCATATTGGGAGTAATATAACTCTTAACTATATGTAGCTGCCACGATTCATTCGCACTAGTACTGTCAAGGAAATGTAAGGTGATTTTAGAGTTAGATATAGTTATGTTTTGCAGTGACTATTCATTTTATTTTCGTCATTCAATGATTACTCACAGTGACTCAAAACTTAACCTAAATTTCTATGTGCTGTCGATTATGTGTCATGTAAACTCATTTGAATAATAGACATTACTACAAAGGACAGGAACATGAAATTAACAAAACGTAAGGAAAATGAGGACCCGTTCTATAGGTCTACATAATTGTTAACAAGTCGTTACGATTAACAGGTGGTCTAATTTTGCGGTGTAATGGAATTCGAAAAAACTAAAGGTTTACCGAGATTTGAAGCAAAACTGTCACCGAGTTGTACCTCTCTTTCTAAAATAAACTAAAACTACAGATTTGAGTGCTTGTCATTTCCTTGGTAATTTAAAGACTCGACATGTACACATTATCTGGTGTATATATGTTTGTAAACATATGTGTGACACTCAACAAGGTTAGATTTCTTTATTTCCAACTCACCTGCTTTGTTTCGACAGAATAGCCTGGTATTTCAAGGTACCTCTCTTGGAGGACATACCACTCTTCTGGAAAGCTCCCGGTAAGGGGGCGAACTGCGACAAGGTGAAGCCTTGAACATAGGGGGTCGCAAAAACTGGATAATACGCATCAATGTCAGTGGTTGTGGAGGTACCAAACAATGGATCTGTCGAACAAAAAAATAGTGGAATCATTCATATAAATGTGGCAGTGGCATGTCAACATTTATAAAGAATTCCTAAAAATTGATAGTTCAAAGACAACATTGTAGTTATCAGACAATCGGCGACACTAATCTAAAACTCGATAGACCACAGACATAGCTTTTCTGCCTATAGTTTCTGATTTTCAGTTTTTGACTTTACTTTGCGAAGCCCTCTTCGGATAAAACAATTACATTTGAATTTTAGAAAAGATTTATTAATATAGTACCCTTTTTATCACAAGTGTAGTTGTTACCTGACACCAGATTTTATATCTCGATCTAACCACGTCAAATTATTGTTTATAACATGTCTCGTTACTGCCATTATGTATTTTTTTCCGATCACATATTTAAATGAATGAATGAATGTGTGTGTGTGTGTGCGTGTGTGTGTGTGTGTGTGTGTGCGTGTGTGTGTGTGTGTGTGTGTGTGTGTGTGTGTGTTTGCGCGCATGTGTGTACGTATATTAATCAGTCTTGGAATTGAGCTAAATTGGATGTATAACATACCCTTAGTTTTCAATTTAACACGGCTGTCAATCAGACGTACGTCCAAAGCAAGTCCTTGGTACGGTACTGCATCTTCAGGTAGGTCAGAGTAATTTTTGTTGGACTTCCCTGAACTTGAACTTCCACAACCCATACCTGACTTATCAAATACTGGGATAGAATGTCCAATTAATTGTCCTAGTCGATGAGAAATGGATCTTGCAGAATACTGAGATAATCTGTCCTTTAAATACAGCGATTTATCAGCTTGATGTTTACTGAGTGTGGTCAAGGAATAAGGGTCACATTGAAATCACTATGAATATATATCACCATTGATTGATATATAGTTTTCACTATAAAAACGAATACTTTGCGAACCTCTTTTATTTACAGTCTCTATTGATTACAACTGTTGACATGCAACCATAGTAACGGTATGCTACTTCAACTTACTATTTCTAGAGGACAATATATGTAAAAACAACTATAAAACATTAATGAACAAACAAACAAACAAACAAACAAACAAACAAACAAACAAACAAACACAAATAAAGTCGTGTATCAGTTATGTCTTTCAAAGATTATTATTATTATTAACTTTATTGCCATAAGTATAAGTATAAAATTATACAATGGAATTCGCTTTGGTTATACGTAGCTCGGTTAAAACACAAACAGTGTGGATATGAATAACTATTAAAAGTGGAAAATATGTACATATACGCTAAAACGCTAAGACAAATTACGAATCATTTAAAATACGAACTGACAGAGGATAAAAACTATTTTTGAAGCGATTTGTTTTGGTTTTGATTGATCTATATCGAGTACCAGAGGGCAGCAGTTCGAACAATGTGTGGGCTGGATGGTTTATGTCCTTAATTACAGATTTTGTTTTCCTGGTGACGCGTGAATTAAAAAGTGACTCAAGAGATGGAAGTCCTATACCAATAATACGTGATGCCGTTCTCACAATTCTATTTAACTTAGCACGATCCTTATGAGTAGTGTTTCCATACCAGACTGTGATTGAGAATGTCAGAACACTCTCAACCACAGCCCGGTAGAATTTCTTTAAAATAGCTTGACTGACACCAAAGCTCTTTAAACGGCGTAGAAAGAAAAGGCGTTGTTGGGCCTTTTTTACAATGTGATCAACATTTTTCTCCCACTTTAAATCCTCTGAGATAAGTGACCCGAGAAATTTAAACGTATCTACGATTTCTACCTCTTTTCCATGAATATTCAGGGGTGTGTGATACATTCTCTTTTTCCTAAAATCTACGATAATTTCTTTTGTCTTATCAACATTCAACTCAAGGTTATTATCGGCACACCAACCAACAATTCTGTCCACCTGGTCTCGGTATGCTGTCTCGTTGTCATATTGAATAAGACCCACAATTGATGTGTCGTCAGCGAATTTAAAAATCAAAGAATCGCTAGCAGATGAGGCACAATCATGGGTAACGAGAGAATACAGCATGGGAGAAAGAACGCAGCCCTGGGGAGCACCTGTATTTAAAATGATTGGTTCCGAAAAGAAAGAACCCGTCTTAACCACCTGGGGTCTATTTGATAGAAAGTCAAAAATCCAATTGCATAGAGAACTATTGAGACCAAGAGACAGTAGTTTGTTGTGAAGGTTTGCTGGAATTATGGTATTGAAAGCCGAGCTATAGTCAATAAAAAGTATTCTGACATAAGAATTTACCTTTTCAAGGTGGTTGAGAGCATAATAAAGGGCCAAAGACACAGCATCTTCGACTGAACGATTTGGATGGTAAGCAAATTGATATGGGTCGAATGAAGGAGGGAGACTAGATTTAATAACTTTCAGTACTAAACGTTCAAATACTTTCATTACAACTGAGGTTAGAGCAACGGGTCTGTAATCATTGAGTTGGGAGATAGTGGCTTTCTTAGGGACAGGTATGATTATTGACTTTTTAAATATACTAGGAACCTTACTAGTACTTAGAGACCTATTAAAAATGTCAGCGAAGATACATGAAAGTTGACTCGAGCAAGCCCGTAATAGACGAGGTGACACCTCATCTGGGCCAGCTGCTTTACGTACGTTCAACTTCGCAAAAATGTGCCTTACATCATCGTCCGATACCGAAAAGGCCCCAGAACCAGACATGTCAATATTAGGATAAACAGTTTGCTTGTCGAAGCGGCTAAAGAAAATGTTTAGTTCGTTTGCAAGTTTTTGATCGTTCAAAGTATCCGACTTGGATTTAGACTTGTAGTTCAGTATTCGTTGAAGACCTTGCCACAAATCTCTTGTGTTGCTTGTTGTTAGATTGACTTCAAGTTTATCCTTGTACGCCCGTTTGGCTTGTTTTATTGCATTCCGCAGGTCATATTTGGCCTTTTTGTATTGTTGATCGTCTTTCGACTGATATGCCACCTGTTTAGCTATGATTTTTTGTCTAATGTTCTTGTCAAACCAGGGCTTGTCGTTTGGAAATTTGGTCATCGCTTTTACTGGAATACAAATATTTTCACAGAATTTAATGTAATGAATGACAGTTTCTGTATATTCGTCGAGATCAGCTGCGTTTTCTTTGAATACGCCCCAGTCAGTCGCATCAAAACATGCACGGAGACATTCAATGGCATCATCCGTCCACTGGGGTATAGATCTTTTCACAGGCTTGCAACGTTTAAGTTCCTGTCTGTAAGCTGGTACAAGGAAAATCGTAGAATGGTCTGAATTGCCGAGAGGTGCACGGGGAATAGAGCGATAGGCATTTTTGATAGTTGTATAGCAGTGGTCCAGTGTGTTACTACCACGAGTTGTGCATGTAACCTGTTGGTAATACTTCGGCATGTCTTTCCTCAGATTGGCCCTGTTAAAATCTCCAGTAATAATGGAGAAAGATCCAGGATTCAGATTTTCACTTCGTGTTATTATATCTGACAGTTGATTGATAGCTGAGACAGTATTAGCCCGTGGGGGTATATAGACAGCAGTGAGTATAATAGAGGAAAATTCCCGAGGTAAATAGAGTGGCCTGCATTTGATGGTAAGTGATTCTAGTTCGGGAGAGCAAGATTGTTGGAGTATTTTAACATCGGTACACCATGCGTTATTAATCATGAAGCACACACCGCCGCCTTTCACCTTATTTGAACGCTGGAATGACCGATCGCATCTGAATATTGTAAACCCAGGTGGTTGGACAGCTGAGTCAGGAATTGATTCATTCAGCCATGTTTCCGTAAAACAGAAAACACTACAATCTCTAAAATCTCTTTTTGCGTCCAAGCAACAGTTCAATTCGTCAATTTTGTTGGAAAGGGACCGAACATTTGCCAAAATAATGCTCGGTAGCGGAGGGCGTTGGGAACGTCGACGCAATCTCACTAACGCACCACCACGTTTTCCACGTTTTCGCCCGCGTTGCGTGTTATTGTTGGCTTTCCTACATCCACCATTAGATGGAAATTATGACATCTTGAGTAGACTGACACCAGTCCTTAGGAGATTTTCATATCTTATGATCTTCAAATATTTTGAATTAATTTGTGTTATTAATTTCTAATTTTGTAAGGAAAATGTCATCAGCATTAAAAGAAATTCCAGTTACTCTCAAAAAAGGCTAATTTCAGGTTATTATTTTACACCTAAGAAGTTCAACACACCCCTCTGTTGAAAAAAATATTTTAGTCAAATAAATAATGAAAAGAGGTCAGAGACTTGAGGAAGTCATATACATCCTAAAGTGAAATAACCTTTTGATCTGCAAATGCCCCAGCCCAAATAGACTATTCAGTCACCCAACGTTATGACAATCATTAACTCGTTATGTCTATGCTTGTACTTTCAGGTATTTATATGAGGCCTAAAGGGAAAAAAAGTCGCAGTTAAGGTGTTGAGTTAAATATTTGTTGTTTATTTTTGGAAGATAATCAGTGTTTAACGAGAAAGATAGTGACCTGTTAATGGTTCCTTGCTAATTATTCAGGGATTAGACTGAGTGTGCGTGCATGTTTCCCCTTGGACTCCCACGAACCGTGGGATTGAAATCTTGCCCTTTAAATCATGATTTATGATTTTTTTAAACCTGATAGTGCTGTGGAGGAAGTATAAGGTAAAAATCAGTCTGTACCACAGGTATGTTAACGTTACACATAAAGGTTTGTTTCCGATTACAGCAATAGGTGGTAAATCACCTAAATATAAATGCGTATAGACGACATGAGAGACGGTTTGTTTGATTGTTTGTTTGTTTGTTGTTGTTGTTGTTGTTGTTGTTGTTATTTGTTGTTATTGCGAATACCAAGGTCGTACGTCACCTAGTGATGGTTCACTTTGACAATTTAGATATATGAAATATATTAACACTTGCATCTATTTTTTATATTCTTAAATATTTGTTATTATTAAAAAATGACCATGTGAGTATAAATTTTCGTTTGAAACTATCATAAACACATAAAGTTCATGAACATTTTTATTCTCACTTCTTTCAAATGTCCAACAGACCAGCTTTCTTCTGTATTACTTAATAAGTTTTCTTGAAAACTCGTATCATTATGTGCTTTTCTCCAGTGAAACAGACCGGTTGTCAAATTAGAGGTTGAAAACGCATATTATATCTATGGAAATCGATTTGCAAATGGAAAACGAATATGAAATTGATTTGCAAATGCAAATGCAAATTGATATGAAACAAACTTTTTTCTTTTTTAAAACTGCCAATTGATGTGAAATAAACCTTTTTTCTTATTTTTTTCTTTTTTCTTCCTTTTTTTTCTTCTTTAAAATCAAAATTTATTTGTGATATCATGAGCCTCCTCGGTTGCCGCACTGTAGTGAAACAGAGTGGTTATCAAATTATATGTGTTGTTGAGGATTTCATAGACTTATCACCTCGAGAGTAGTATTTGACAATTTGTCTTTCTAATATATGTCGTGACATTCACTAATTGAGTGACCAGCCTTTAATGAAATATCTGCATTATTATATACTGATGGTATCCAGTGTAGTCGCTATACAAGCCTTTGAGCAAGTCAAATTTTAGTTATATCTGAGACTAATATATACGTATATATTAGTCAAAGAACAGATTATATTTCTTTTTAATGAAAAATTTATGTCAGTTTCCGAATGCACTTATTTCTGGTGAGACCACGATTTTCGTATGTAAAAAAAGTTGAGGGTCTGCAGTGAAAAACTAGGTGGGGTCGGGTAACAGGAACCAACGATTTTTTATTCTTTAGGCCTAATAAAAATACAAGGATAAACGTCACTAGTAAACTTTAATGATAGCCATGTCGTTGGGTGATTGAACAGTCAGTCTACTGAGTTTGGGACATTTGCAGATCAAAAGGCTATTTCACTTCAAAACGTAAAAATGACTTGCTCAGGTCTCCGGGCTCTTTGCATTGGACTAATATATATATATTTTGTTAACACATGAGGTGTGTTGAACTTCTTTGATGTTAAATAACAACCTGAAAGTGTTTGCAAAACAGTGGTTTAATTGCACATATCCCTTTGAGAGTAACTGGAATTTTTAAATTAAAGACAATTTCTTCTACAAAATTAGAAATTAATAAAACAAATGAATTACAAATATTTGAAGATCATGAGATATAAAAATCTCCTAAGGACTGGTATCAGTCTACTCAAGAAGTTGTAAATGCCATCTTTGAAAGAAACAACTGATACACGATTTTATTTTTTCTTAAGGCATTAATGTTTTAGAGTTGTTTAGATATACCCTACCTCTAGGAATAGTAAGTTGAAGTAGCGTTACCATAGTTGCATGTCAACAGTTGTAATCAATAGAGACTGTAAATAAAAGAGGTTCGCAATGTATTCGTTTTTATAGTGAAGCTATATATCCATCGATGGTGATATATATTCAAAGTGATTTCAACGTGACCCTTATCCCTTGACCACACTCAGTAAACATCAATCTGATAAATCGCTGTATTTAAAGGATAGATTATCTCAGTATTCTGCAAGATTCATTTCTCATCGACTAGGACAATTAATTGGACATTCTATCCACGTATTTGATAAGACAGGTATGGGTTCTAGAAGTTCAAATTCAATAGGTCCGGCTCCAGAATCCAACAAAAGTTACTCTGCCCTACCTGAAGATGCAGTACCGTACCCAGGACCTCCGATGGATGTATGTCTGATTGACACCCCTGTTAAATTGAAGACCGAGGGTATGTTATACATCCAATTTAGCTCAATTCCGAGACTTCTAAACACACACACACATACACACACACACACACACACACACATACACACACGCACGCGCACACGCACACACATACATACATACATACATACATACATACATACATACATACATACATACACACACATACATACATACATACACACACATATACACATACATACATACATACATACATACATACATACATACATACATACATACATACATACATACATACATACATACATACACATGTGTGATCGGAAGATAAAATCACAAATATCTTTTAAAAAAATGCATAATGGAAATAACGAGATATGTTATTATAAACAATAATTTCACGTTGTTAGGTACGAGGTATCGATTGCTAAATAAACATGGAACCTGTAACAACTACACTTGTGATACAAAGTATACTACATTATAAATCTTTTCTAAAAATTAACATGTAACTCTTTTATCCGAAGTGGGCAGCTTCGCAAAGTAAAGTCAAAAACAGTAAAATTCAGAAACTATAAGCAGAATAGCTATGTCTGTGGTCTATCGAGTTTTATTATATCGACTTAAACTAATTAGATTAGTGTCGCAGATTGTCTGATAACTACAATGTTGATATATTTATTTGATGAATTTATTTGAAATGTCGCAATAATCTTTTTTTATGTATAAACTGTATTGCTATCACATTTATACTATATTAAAAATGTAAATGTCATGATGCAATGTGATTTATTGGCAAAACCAAGACAATGCAATCTGATAATAACTAATCGATTCTGACGAACCTGAATATCAGACTACAATAGAAATGTTCTATAGTGATCTGGATTTGAATCAATAGGTTTACTGCTACTCTGGTTCTTGTCACTACGCGTGTAACTTGAACCACGGTACGCCAGTTCTTTACTTTCTGTGTATCTCTGTTACGAAGGCTTTGTAGATGAATACTGGGCTATAAATGTGAGCCCGTCGCAATGTAATGATCATCATAATCGCAGTTATGTGATGTCACCGTTGTTTGGTTTATCTGGTACCTCCAAAACTACTGATATCGATGCGTATTATCCAGTTATTGCGGCTCAGTATGCTGAAGGCTTCACCTTGTCGCAGTTTGCCCCGATACCAGGATCGTTCCAGTGGAGTGGTAGGTCCCCCAATGGAGGTACCTTGAAATACCAGGCTATTTTGTCGAAGCAAAGCAGGTTAGTTGGGAATAAAGAAATTAACAATCCTGTTGGATGTCACACATCTGTTTACAAACATACACACACCAGATTAGAAAGAGATGTACAACCTGGTGACACTTTATATAAAGTTTCAAAGCTCGGTAAACCTTTAGTTTCTTCGAATTCCATTACACCGCAAAATTAGACCACCTGTTAATCGTGAGGACTTGCGCACAATTATGTAGCCCTATACAACAGGTCCCAGTTCGCCTTGTGTTTTGTTAATTTCACCTTCCTGTTCTCTGTAGAAATGTCTGTTATTCAAATGAGTTTACACAACACATAATTGACAGCACACAGACATTTAAGTGAGTGTGTAATTATTGAATGACGAAAATAAAATGAATAGTCACAACAAAACATAACATTCTGATGATTGCTAAAATTTCGTCCTGTTGACAATGCACCGTTAGGTTAATTTGCAACATTGTTCTAATGTTATATTTTTAATGTTGTGTTTTTGACGAATCTATATAGGGTATATCTAACTCCAAAACATCTTACATTTCCTTGATAGTACTAGTGCGGAAGAATCGTGGCAGCTACACATAGTCAAGAGTTGTCTACCTCCCGATATGATGAAGTCGGGGTTTGAAATGTTATTCCCCTCCGACCAGGGTACGAGTAGTGATTCCTCACATTTTTCATGTTTATACCACATAGTAAGTATACCAACCTATCTAAAGTGGCCATAGCTTTCCTTTTATAGCAACCTGTGCTGTCTCCAGTCTATAAACTATATATTGGGGATGCCAGAACTGCATAAAGCATATATATGAATGCTGTAAAACCAACAACCACCTTTAAAATTGAATAACAGTTAAAATTCAAACAATAGTAGTCAAACAAGGGGCATTGAAAATTCTTTCTGAGTAGAAAAATTATTGATTCTCTTCAATAAAATGCAGGGACTGGCGCTCCTTCAAGAATCGACACCAGCGACATGCATCACTGAGCGATAACCGTTTCCATTCCGAATTAATAAACCTGACAAAGTTGAAATCAATTTCACACATGAACACCAGTGCAACCGAAACTTTTAAACACATTTGAAAATTGTACTCATATAATTCCCCCCATTCTCTTCTCAGATAACTGAAACTTGTGCAAAAGGTGGTCGTCTCGTATGTGTGGAACTATCAAGACCAAGCCCTGTACCGACAGTACAAGGAGGGGGTCGAGGTTGTATAAATATTTACGGTTTCGTTCAGTTTAGTTAAAGCAACTTCTTCTTTTTTAAAAAAAAAACAAACTCTCACTTGCGAAAAACTAGTCGAAGATTTATTTCGTCGTCGACGGTTGTACAATGATATTCTGTGCAACTATTATTATTATTATTGACTTCTTGATGCAAGCTCATTTGTGTAGGTTATTTTGTCAGCATAGAACTTAACCTATTGAAGCACTACACACATTTGATAATTAGTGAAAACAAAAACTGAAGCTTTCGTTCATACCTATGGACTTCTTCACTATTACTTCCATTCCCCATTAACCCCAAGACATGGTCTACCCAAGGCACTATATTCCAGTACTCTCTAATAGTAATATCGTACATTAAGCTTACTATAGCTATGATCTCATCATCTTGGTAATATTTCGGTATTCCATCAAAAGTCACCTAAGTTTTTCCTCAGGTCAAAGTCAACCATAAAGCAACTCTCTTGATTTTAACATTCAGTAATGGTAATGGACTTATTCTTTAACATGGCAAAACATGAAAACCCGAGTAGTTACTCCTACCAGGCCATCCACGTACCAATCGACGTGATATATACACTCGGTATGACGCCAGAAAATACAACGGTTCAGCTAGATATAGATTGGCATGCTCAGCTACAGGAACACTTATCAAAGGGATGGAAACTGGTTGATATCTTCTTTGATGGTGGATCAAGTACAGAAAGTAAGGTTTTATTAACATTACAATATACCAATCAAACGTCAAGTCAAGTCAAGTCAAGTCAAGTCAAACAAGTAATGAAAAGTAACGTAAAAGTTCAGTAGCACTAACAGCAGAAATAAGCTTGTCTGCCAGCTCTTTCTTTAGTTTAGACGAGTTTAGACAGTCAAAGTCAGTTTAATTCAGTTCTTATCAACTTAGTGCAGTTTAGATTAATTCGTTCAGTAGTACCAGGTAGTAGTTTGTTTAATTTAGTCAACAATCTAACTTGAAGTTAATCTGTGAATTGTGCACATTAAGTCCATCATTTACTCACTCCATATTTTTATCTGGTTATTTCTAGAGGCTTTTCCAGAGCCTAGGGGTTTCATATCATCATCTGGTAGTCTCAACTCAGTGTGGTTCTTTGAAAAGGACAGTTCTAAATTAGAGGACAATACACCCCTGTATGAGGGCGCTGTTGTGGAATACTGGCAGAAGATAACTGTTAAAGTACATATAATTATTGAACTACACGTGTGTGTGTATGTGTGCGTGCACGTGTGCATGGATCTGTGTGTACTGTATATGTATGTTATGTATGTATGTATGTATGTATGTATGTATGTATGTATGTGTGTATGTGTGTGTGTGTGTGTGTGTGTGTGTGTGTATGTATGTATGTATGTATGTATGTATGTATGTATGTATGTATGTATGTATGTGTGTGTATGCATGTGTGTGTATGCATGGATGTGTGTGTATGCCTGCATGGATGTATTTGTGTGTGTCTATGTGTATATGTGTGTTTGTGCATCTGACAAAGAATACTAGTCATGTATGTTTTCCTTCACTGTACAGATGACAATGACTGGTACCACCACTCCCCATGGTACGTGGAATGAATGCATCCTCACTATGGGTCAACGGGGTTGGGAATTGGCATCCATTGTAATGACGCCAGAGTCCAAAGAACAAGGCAACACTGTACATGTCAAGGTAGTGCTTCTCTTCCAGCGGAGAATCATAACCCAATCAGCTACAGATACAGAAAATCCAGGAGAGAGCACAGCCAATGAGGAAACACCAGCTGCATAGTGGAAAACCAATAAACTGTTTAGTAATGTAGGCTATATGATAAAATTATTGGTGTAAATACAAGAACTTTAATCCTGTTAAAAGTGTTATACTGTAACTTACTGATAATCTTATTCAAACAACATGTGAGGTCTTAATCCAGAGATCTTGTACCTGTCCATCTTATAATATTGGTCATAGTGGGGCAAAAGAACCATTGAAAGAACGAGAGCGTTTATTGTACGGGGAGATGAACATTTTCTTGTCATCAGGTAAACCCATTATTCAATGCAGATCATAAATTCAAGAGTTTGTATAATTTGTAATTGCAGCTGTGAGGTCCCAGAGCATTGACCTTTTTACTACGTCAGATATGTTCTATCTACTATAACATTATATACTTCTTTGGCCTAAAAAAATTTGCTTGAATCTGGTTACCCAACCTACCTAGTTTTTTACACCGATCCTACATATTTGAGAAAAAAAATAAGAAAATCAAGAAAATTGTGAAGTCTCGCAAGAAATAGTGGACGCGGAAACTGACATCAACTGAAAAAGACAATATAAAACTGTTCTTCTAATCTGTAATGGTGTACATCTGATGAGAAGAAACCAATTACACAACGACCATATAAATAGCATGTGTGACACAAAACTCCGATCCTCAGCCCACAAGTGTACGCGTCTAATCCTTTACTCAGCGTCGAAACAGTTATGGTTCTATTCCGAGCTACGCAATGCCTCAGACCGCCTTGTTTGGTGGTCTGAAACAAGGCCAATGTCATAACAAGACATTTAAAGCTAAAGAAAATAACATACATTCGTATGGTTTTATCACAGCTGAAAACCTAACACAACTTTAGGTATAAGTTCTTAAGATCAGAAAGTGTTGTGTTAATAAAAGGCAGGGAAAATTAGGTCACATAAGGCCTAATAAAAGCAATTGTGTGGTTTCGATTATGCTCAATTTTTAGAATAGGTTGGGTAGGTAGATTTTTTTATTTTATTGTATTATATATTTTTTCATGTGTGAATGTCTAGTTCAGTAGTTATGTTTTCCATTGTTTTCCAAGTGGTCTCTTATTTTTATTTTAGGGTGCGGACTCAAAATCAATGTGATTGTATTTATTGTATAACATTATGCGTTCAGGTACACAAATGTATGTTTATATTTACCCACAGGTGATTCAATACAGTTCATGAAAGTGTACGATATTTACGGATAAGTTATTAGCGCTAACAAAAATATCACATGAATCAAGGAAAACCAGGAGTGTATTTGAGTTGCATAATCGTGATTGTCATTACTAGTCACACGAAATCATGCATGATTGTGATTTTAAATCATGATTTATGATTTTGCAAACCGAACACACTGATAGTGCTGTGGAGGAAGTAAAAGGTAAAAATCAGTTTGTACCACAGGTGTGTTAACTTTACATTTAAACACTTGTTTCCGATTTCAACAATAGGTGGTAAATCACCTAAATGTAGACGTGAGAGACGGTTTGTTTGTTTGTTTGTTTGTTTGTTTGTTTGTTTGTTTGTTGTTATTGTTATTTTTGTGAATACCAAGATCGTACGTCACCTATACAAACAATTTTACACTTACATATATATATTTACTGTCATTCTTATATATATTTATCAGTTAAAAATGATCCAGTGAGTATAAATTTGCATTTGAAACTATTAACACACAAAGTTCATGAATATTCATTCTCGCAGGGAAAAACTTCTTTTAAATGTCCAATCTGATAGATTTCTTTTGTATTACTTAATAATGGTCTTTTTGGAAAACGAATTATTATGTTCAAATAGTTTCATTCTGTGTGTAGAATTCTCAAAAATACTCAATTTCATCAATCGAAAATCAACAGTGCAACAAATTATCAACTTCATTCCCAGATGAAGATGGCTGTTAGTCGTCGAGATATTTAAACACTCTGTTGTATTAAGTGTTTGTTCAGCATACTATTGTGTGCTTTTCTCCAGTGAAACAGAGCAGTTGTCAGATTAGAGGTGTTTATTGGAGAATTCATAGACTTGTAGCATATCACCTCGAGAGTAATATTTGATAGTTTGTCTTTGTACTGTATGTCCTGACATTCAGTCATTCAGTGACCCGCCTTTAACAGGTTCGTTGTCATGTATCTGTAACCATGGTGACCATGCTGCGAGGCATATTCAAGATGTGGTCTGACAAATTCCAAGTATAATATGTCAGTTTCCGCATCCACTGTTTCTGGCAAGACTTCACACAATGTTCGCGATTTTATTATGTTTTTCTCGAATATGAAAAAAAAGTTTTGTGTTGGTAGTGAAAACAAAACTAGGCGGGGTCGGGTAAAAGGAACCAAATATTTTTTTTTCTTTCGTGTAAAGGAACCAAATATTTTTTTTTCTTAATTAAGGACTCATATAAATACCTGAAAGTACAAGCATTGACATCAAGAGTTAATGATTGTCATAACGTTGGGTGACTGAATAGTCTATTTGGGCTGGGATATTTGCAGATCAAAAGGACATTTCAGTTTAGGATGTATATGACTTGCTCAAGTCTCTGGGCTATTTTCATTATTTATTGGACTAAAATATATATATTTTTAACACATGGGGTGTGTTGAACTTCTTTGATGTTAAATAACAACCTGAAAGTGCTTGCAAAACAGTGGTTTAATTGCACATAGCCCTTTGAGAGTAACTGGAATTTTTAAATTAAAGACATTTTCTTTTACAAAATTAGAAATTAATAACACAAATTAATTTAAAATATTTGAAGATCATGAGATATAAAAATCTCCTAAGGACTGGTGCCAGTCAACTGAAGATGTCGTAAATCCCATCTTTGAAAGACACAACTAATATTTATTTTTTTGTTTATGCATTAATGTTTTGTTAGTTGTTTTTAGATACATTGCCCTCTAGAAATAGTAAGTTGAAGTAGCGTCCCGTTACCATGGCTGCGTGTCAACAGTTGTAATCAATAAAGAATGCAAACACAAGAGCTTCGCAAAGTATTCGTTTTGATAGTGAAAACTATATATCCACCGATTGTAATGTATATTTTCAATGTGGCCCTTATTCCTTACCACACTCGGTAACATCAAGCTGGTAAACTGCTATAATATTTAACGGATGGATTATCCCAGTATTCCGCAAGATCCATTTCTCTTCGACTAGGACAATTAACTGGATATTGTATCCAAGTATTTGATAAGTCAGGTATGGGTTGTGGAAGTTCAAGTTCAGGGAAGTCCAACAAAAATTACTCTGCCCTACCTGAAGATGCAGTACCTTACCCAGGTCTTGCTTTGGACGTACGTCTGATTAACGTCCCTGTTAAAATGAAGACTGAAGGTATGTTATCATGGTTATATACACCAATTTAGCTGCTCAATTCCGAGACTGATAAACACACACACACACACACACACACACACACACACACACACACACACATACATACATACATACATACACACACACGCGCATACATACATACATACATACATACATACATACATACATACATACATACATACATACATACATACATACATACATACATACATACAAATAAGTGAAAATCAGAAACTATAGGCAGAATAGCTATGTCTGTGGTCTATCGAGTTTTATTATATCGACTTAAACTAATTAGATTAGTCTCGCAGATTGTCTGATAACTACAATGTTGTCTTTGAACTATCGATTTAAGGAATTCTTTATAAATGTTGACATGCCACTGCCAATAATCTTTATTTATGGAATATTGCTATATTTATGGAGTATTGCTATCACATTTATAGTACATTAAAATGAACGAACTTTCTAGACGAATACTGAACTATAAATGTCAGCATGTATTGGCTATCCGAATGTAATCATCATCACATTTATGTGATTTTACTATTTTTTGGTCGACAGCTTCATTGTTTTGTACCTCCGCAACCACTGATATCGATGCGTATTATCCAGTTATTGTGGCTCAGTATGCTGAAGACTTCACCTTGTCACAGTTTGCCCCCATACCAGGAGCTTTCCAGAGGAGTAGTAAGTCCTCCACGAGAAGTACCTTGAAATGCCAGGCTATTCTGTCGAAACAGACCAGGTAAGTTGGATTTTATAACGCCCAACAAGGTTACACATCTGTTTACAAACATATTTACATCAGATATGAAAAATGTGTATATGTCGAGTCTTTAAATTACCAAGGAAATGACAAGCACTCAAGTCTGTAGTTTGAGTTTATTAAGAAAGAGATGATCTGCCTGACAGTTTGTAACGTTTTCCATCAAATCTCGGTGAACGTTTACTTCGAATTCCATTGTACCGCAAAAATAGACCATCTGTTAATCGTAAGGACTCGTCCACAATTATGTAGACCTATACAACAGGTCCTCATTTTTACTAAAATGTTGTTAACTTCATGTTCCTGTCCTTTGTAGAAATGTCTATCATTCAAATGAGTTTACACAACACACAATCAACAGCACACAGAAAGTGAAGTTTTGAATGTGTAATTTTGACGAAAATAAAATGAATACTCACAGCAAACATTAACATTCTGACGACTGCTTAAATTTCGTCCTGTTTACAAAGCATCGTTAGTTTAATTTGCAACATTGTTCAAATGTTATATCCGGGGTTATATCACATGTTGTGTTTGCCCAAACTTTTGACGAATCTATGGAGCGTATATCTAACTCTAAAATCATCTTACATTTCCTTGACAGTGCGGAAGAATCGTGGCAGCTACACATAGTCAAGAGTTATCGTGCTCCCAATATGATGAAGCCAGGGTTTAAAATGTTATTCCCCTCCAACCAGGGTACTAGTAGTGATTCCTCACATTTATACCAAACAGTAAGTATACCAATCTATCTAAAGTGACAATAGCTTTCGGTTTATAGCAACCTGTGCTGTCTCCAGTCTAATGCAACTATATATTGGGGAGACCCGAATTGTATTAAGCATATGAATACTGTAATATCAACAACCACCTTAAAAATTGAATAACAGTTAAAACCCAAACAATAGCGAATCGAGACCAGAAGCATGCACCAGCGATGGTTTCCATCCCGAATTACTAAAACATGTCTACGTACATATAGTTGAAATCTATTACACATATGGGTACCAGTTCTACCGAAACTGAGAAACACATTTGAAAATTTTATTCATAACATTCTCCAATCCTCTTCTCAGATAGCTGAAACTTGTGCAGAAGGTGGACGTCTCGTATGTATAGAATTATCAAGACCAAGCACTGCACAGACAGTACAAGGAATGGGTCTAGGTAGGGAGCACATCTCAGCAATGTTAACACGGTTCTATAAATATCTACTGTTCCATTCAGTTTAGTTAGTGCAAACTTCTTGAAAAAACTCTCACTTGCGAACAAACTAGTCGAAGATTTAAGCCGTCGTTTACGGCTGGTATTAAAGATGTTATGTACAACTATTATTATTTACGTCTTGATGCAAGCTTATTTGTGTGGGTTATTTTATCAGCATAGAACTTATCCTAATAAAGCACTATACACATTTGATAATTAATGAAAACAAAAACTGAAGTTTTCGTTCATACATGTGGACCTCTTCACTATTTCTTCCATCCCACATTCCCACCGTCATCCTGGAGCACATGCTATCTCCCGCACACGACATTCCTCAGACTATGATATCTAGGTATATTCTAATCTTCTGCATACAAGACCTTGGACTACACTTCGAGATGTTGAGGAACACAACCGAAAGAATACAGAACATCTCTGGTCGCCGAATAACCTGAGGACTACTTATTGAATAATCTCTCCACAGAGAGAGTCCAAAATGGTCTACCCAAGGCACCATATTCTAGCACTTATCCTTACTGTATAGTTATGATCTCACCAAATTTGTAATACAAGTAATTCGATATTCCATCAAAAGTCACGTAAGTAGACCAAGTTTTTCCTCAGGTCAAAGTCAGTCATAAAGCAACTCTCTTGATTTTAACATTTCAGTAATGGGAATGGACTTATTCTTTAACATGGCAAAACATCCAAACCCGACTACTTACTCCTACCAGGCCATCCACGTACCAATCAACTTTAAAATGCAGGCTGGTATGACGTCAGCAAGTACAAAGATTGACTTTAATTGGTATGCTAAGCTACAGGAATACTTATCACAAGGATGGAAACTGGTCGATATCTTTCTTGATGGATCAAGTATAGAAAGTAAGGTTTTATCAGCATTAGAATATACCAATTAAACGTCACGTCAAGTCAAGTATGTAATGTAAAATTTCGATAGAAGTAAAGTAAAGTAAAGTAAAGGTGATGTAAATTTAAGTAAATCTTAAGAAAAGTAAACGTAACGTAAACGTACAGAAGTAAAATAAAGTAAATTAGATTAAGTCAAAGCTAGTGTTGGTGGTGTACTTTCTTTAGTTCATAGTATTTTTTCCGGTCTAGTCTAGTGATCTTTGACCAAATATCCTCTGATTGTAATAAATGTAATGTCATCACCAGACATTTTCCCATGAACCCTTGCAGGAAATCCCTAATATTCTCACACACATGTCAAATGCAGGAGGTCTTCTTTCCATTGAAGATTTCAAAGTTGAATATTGTACTAACAGCAGAAATAAGCCTGTCTGCCAGGTCTTTATGTAGGTTAGACTAAGTTTAGTCAGTCAAAGTCAGTTTAATTCAGTTCATGACAATTTAGTGTAGCTTATTTTAAAGTTGAATTGGCTTTATTTTGTTTTTTAGTTCGTTCAGTAGTACCTGGTAGTAGTTTTCTTCGATTTAGCCAATAATCTAAATTGAAGTTAAACTGTGAATTGCGCACGTTAAATTCATTATTTACTCACTCCAAATTTGTATCTGGTACATTATTTTCAGAGTGTTTCATGTCATCATCTGGTAGTCTCAACTCAGTGTGGTTCTTTGAAAAGGATGATTCTAAATTAGAGGACAATACACCCCTGTATGAGGGCGCTGTTGTTGAATACTGGCAGAAGATAACTGTTAATATAGTAAGTATAATTGTTGAACTACATGTGTTTGTTTGTTTGTTTGTCTGTTTGTTTGTTTGTTTGTTTGTTTGTGTGTGTGTGTGTGTGTGTGTGTGTGTGTGTGTGTGTGTGTGTGTGTGTGTGTGTGTGTGTGTGCATCTGATAAGGAATACTACTCATGTATGTTTTCCTTCACTGTACAGATGACAATGACTGGTACAACCACTCCCCGTGGTACGTGGAATGAATGCATCCTCACCATGGGGCAACGAGGTTGGGAGTTGGCATCCATTGTAATGACGCCAGAATCCGAAGAACAAGGCAGAACTGTACATTTGAAGGTAGTGCTTCTTTTCCAGCGGAAAATCATGGCCCAATCAGCTGCAGGTACAGAAAATCCAGTAGAGAGCACAGCCAATGAGGAAACACCAGCTGAATAATGGAAAACCAATAAACTGTTTAGTAATGTAGGCTATATGATAAAATTATTAGAAGTGTAAATACAAGAACTGTAATCCTGTTAAAAAGTGTTATACAGTATTGTAACTTATACTGATAATCTTATTCAACAACATGTGGGGTCTTAATCCAGATACCGTGTACCTATCCATCTTATAAAATTGGTCATAGTGGGGCAAAAGAACCATTGAAAGAACGAGATCGTTTATTGTACGGTACACCCCTGAACATTTTGTTGTCATCAGGTAAACCCGTTATTTGCAGATCATAAATTCAAAAGTTTGTATAGAACATTTACATGTAATTGCAGCAGTGAGGTCCCAGAGCCTTGACCTTGTTACTACGTCAGATATATTCTATCTACTATAACATTATATACTTCTTTGACCTAAAGAGATTAGTTCCGGTTACTCGACCCCACCAAGTTTTTCACTGCCGACCCTAAACTTGTTTACGTATTCGAAAGAAAAAAAGACAATCACGAAAATTGTGAAGTCTGTAAGGAAATAGTGGATGCGGAAACTGACATCAACTTAAAAAGTCAATATCAAATTGTTCTTCCAATCTGTAATGTGTACATCTGATGGGAAGAAACCAATAACACAGAGACCATATGGAAAACAACAGAAAAGTTAACATAACTACCTGAACTAGACACTCCCACATGAAGAAACCTATTTTAAAAAATGAAATAAAAATCCACCTACCTCTATGGCAAGCCGTTCAGGCCAAAAGTATTATTCTTATTCTGGCTGTAGTATTTTGCATTTTTCGCAGTTACAAATTTTAAAACTAATTTTAATTGTTTATGTGTAGCTTTTCGATGGAATGCACACTTTTATTCCATGTTAACATTATTAAATTCTCTGACAAGTTTTCATTTATTTGAAATTATTGTTCATTTACTTGGTATATATATACTATATACTATATATATGTATATATATATGTATATATATATGTATGTATATATATATATATATATATATATATATATATATATATATATATATATATATAGTTCTATACAAACTTTTGAATTTATGATCTGCAAATAACGGGTTTACCCAAAACTATTACGCTCTGCCACTGCGGTATAGAGCACTGTCTTAGCAGATTGATACTCACCGAGTTATATATATATATATATATATATATATATATATATATATATATATATATATATATATATATATAGTATATATATATTGAATTTAATTATATATCATCCTTTAAATACCCAAAATTTCAATCCTTACTTGGACGTAAATAGACAATACAAATACTGTCTCTGCTTATAAGTCAACAAGAGGCGTATCGACGTTTTCATTCTACAGACTCTCAACTTCAATGGACGCACCCCAGTATAAAACTTGGCAAAATGAAACAAAAGTTACTAGTAACATATACGACGTGGTAAGCTGTAAAAGCGTATTATTTGAGAAATAAATGTATACTTCAAATGTCGCATGTTGTTATGCATGTTTTATTCATTTAGAGGATGAGCAAGGGAGTTCACCAATACAATTTACGGTAAAGTGTTCAATTACAAATTACGAAGGTAAATTCAATTTTTGTTAACATTATGTAAGGGACAGGACCAGGGGGCGGGGGGTGTTGAGGAGGGTCACACATTTTCAGGCCTGTGGTTGGGGGAGGGTCAAGATTTTTTGAGCCAGTATAAATGGGGAGGGTCACAGTTATTTGGACTGGTAGTCTGTTTAGCAACATATTTTTTTTAAATGTTTGTGAAGAGAAAATACTTAACTGATGTTAATGATTAGCTATACAAAGTCTCTTTTTCCATGAAAACTTTTTTATTGAATCTACTGTCATGAACACAACTATATTTCATGTACAGTGTACATCTTTAATGTAACTACCACCATTTCTACCATCACTAACATCATCAACACCGCACCACCACCACCACCACCACCACCACTACTCCTGTCACATTTATTGTTCTGTTCGTCATCATCGTTTTGATTGTCAATCTTGTTGTCATCATCATCATCATCGTCGTCGTCGTCGTCATCATCATCGTCATCATCATCATCATCATCATCATCATCATCATCATCATCATCATCATCATCATCATCATCATCATCACTTTTGTCATCGTTGTCCCCATCATCATCATTATAAGTGTTACTGAAATGATCAAGTATTTTGATTTGATGTTTCTATTACTCCGTTTATACTTGTAGCAGGATCTTATCCATAAAGAGGGCTCTCTTGGTGGTTGGACTGAGGTATCCGGTAAAGCTACCGATAGGGGTCGCTTTTCTTGTGATTTATAAATGTCAAAAAGTATTTATAAAATGGCGCTCTCTACAACAAACCAAGAAAAGCGTGAAAAGTAAAAGCTGCTGGTACTCGGGTACCCAGTAACGATCGCTGGCCCGGCGAAGCTCGTAGATCTGTAACATACATTGTTGACTTCACAGGCCATTAATCAAGAAAGTTGCAGTTCAATTTTTATGAAACTTCGAATACAGACTTAAAAATACCAAGTGAATCTATGTATGAAAACAATTTAGCGTGGCGGAATCAAAATTCGTCAAATTAGGTCAAACATTTTAGAACTAAATCTGTGAAAATTTCGTCGAGCGTTGCATGTAAATGTATTTGGCGTACACCAGGAACTGTGACCTAGACACATTCAGAACAGCATACTCTATGTTATAAGTGAATGTCTCATTAATTCGATGTAAAACTATGAAAATGGTCCATTATTGAGTCTAAATTTTGTCATTTTTCAAAAAGTACCCCTTTTTTACGATTCCACGGACCTAGATGGCCGACGAGAAACACCCCCTTTCCGTGAAATTTCTAACAGGCATGCGTACCCGCTTCGTCTGGGACTGCCATCACAGGGGTGAAGGTAAAGCAGACAAAGAATTTATCTCTTTGTAGAGGAAGTTGACATGAAAATATACCGTATATCTTTGGAATGATATCAAATGAGGTGACGTAAATACATTAATCTTTAAATGGCCCATTGTTTGATACAACAGGAGTGTCACTAGCCTGAGATACAACCAGGGGATTGGTATTTTCTGTTGGCAAGTGTCCAAATGATATGTTCTCTATACCATTATGTGCGATACTAGTCCAGTATGTAGATAACGATAGATAAATGGATACATCAATTCATTTGTAGAGGCTTGTAAATAGGACAGTGTTGTATTACATGTGTACACACTATTTAATCACGTGACACAAATTTTGTCCTGATGTCACCTGGCAACATCGTTGCCAAAAACTTCAATCCTTACTACTTCATTTTAATCATCTCGTACCAGTGTAGGTGCAGTACGTCGTCGTCCATCTGAAATATTCGTCTGAGTTGGCAAAAGAATAAATCCCTCATTCTTGAAGGTAAGTTACGTTAAGCTCCTTACATGCAGACAAAATATCACTACAATCACAAAGAACTATATATGGACATGTATTTGGAACTATAGGAACAATCAAAACTTTACATGGTAGCAAGAATACAATTGAGTTTGGCGAAGGTAATTGGATACAGTTTAGTATCTCCCATTTAGGGCTTGCGCAAGTCTCTGGACTCTTTTATTATTTATTTAAATTTGACTAAAATATTTTTTAACACATGGGTGTTCTTTTATGTGAAATAATTACCTGAGAGTGGTTGCGAAATAGTGGTGTGATTGCGCATGGCCCTTTGGAGACGGTACTTACGATTTGAGTTACAGTGAAAATTTGCTTTATGTCTTCTCTTCTTGGAGATTATCACACCAGACAAACAGTCCGTCATGCACAAAGTAGTATCACATATCTTTTATACTAGTGTGTATACGAGTGATTGTTTGTCTGGCGTGATAATCTCCAAGAAGATAACACATAAAGCAAATTTTCGCGGTAACTGGTCCATGCTAACCATGAGATTAGGGTTGTTTTGATTTAAATGAGAGGAGAAGGATGGACAATTAGTCAGTAAAGATTGAATCATAGCGACAAAAGTAGCCAGGGAAAGGAGAAAAAAGGTTTTATATCACCACAAAAATAAATTAGTCAATTGATCAATATCACACACAAAATAAGTTTTATTTTACCACAAAAATAATCATTCAATAATTCAATCATTCTACCAAATAATCAATCACAATCAATCAATAAATTTATCGATCGATCAATTGATCGATTAATCTATCACATGCTCGCTGCTCCCCGTGTGTTACCATGGCTGCATGTCAACAGTAGTAATCAACAGAGCATGCAAAAAGAAAAAGAGGTTCGCAAAGTATGTTTGCTTTTCGCTCTTAAAGTGAAAACTATATTTTAATGCATATATACCTGGTGATTCAATGTTATTACAACATGGTCTTTACTCCTTGACCATACTCGGTAACATCAGGTTGGTAAACTACTATATTTACTGATAGATTGTCCCTAGATCCATTTCTCGTAGACTAGGATAGTCAATTGGACATTCTATCCAAGTATTTGATAAAACAGGTATGGGTTGTGGAGGTTCAAGTGTCGAACTAATACATACTCAGTCTCAGGCTCCAGTGACGCCCAGCAAAAATTACTCTGCCCTACCCGAAGATGCAGTACCTTACCCAGGACCTGCGTTGGACGTACGTCTGATTGAAATCCCTGTTACAATGAAGACTGAAGGTATAATATACATCCAATTTAGCTCAATTCCGAGAGTGATACTGAAAAACAGGCATACACGTGCGCGCACGCACACACAGTACACACATATTACATACTACTAACACATTGTACACACACACACACACACACACACACGCACGCACGCACACACACACACACACACACACACATACATACATACATACATACATACATACATACATACATACATACATACATACATACATACATACATACATACATACATACATACATACAGACATACAGACAGACAGACAGACAGACAGGCAGACAGACAGATATGTGATAAGAAGATTAAATCACAAATCATAAATATACAATAATGACAATAGCGAGACGTGTTATAACAATATTCAATAATTTGTCGTGAAAGTTTCGAGATATCGATGCTAATTCATGAAACCTCGCGGGAGGTGAAAACTACACTAAAGTGAGTAGTATATTCATAAATCTTTTCTGAAAATTACGATGTAACTGTACTATCCGAAGAGGGTTTCACAAAATAAAAAACAGCGAAGCGTAGAAACTATAGGCAGAATAGCTACATGTATGTCTGTGGTCTATCGACTTTATTATATCGACTTACACAAATTAGATTAGTGTCGCCGATTGTCTGATAACTACTATGTGGTCTTTGAGCTATCGATTTTGGGAATTCTTTATAAATGTTGACATGTCACTGCCAATAATCTTTATTTATAGAATAAATACTGTATTGCTATCACATTTATAATACATTAAAATGAACGAACTTTCTAGACGAATACTGAGCTATAAATGTGAGCCTGTATTGGCTATCGGAATGTAATCATCATCACATTTATGTGATTTCACTATATTTTTGGTTGACAGTTTCATTGTTTGGTTTATCTGGTACCTCTACAACCACTGATGTCGATGCGTATTATCCCGTTATTGCGGCTCCCTATGCTGAAGGCTTCACCTTGTTACAGATTGCCCCCATTCCAGGATCTTTTAAGAGAAGTGGTATGTTCTCCTTGGGGGGTACCTTGAAATATCAGGCTATTCTGTCGAAGCAAAACAGGTTAGTTGGAAATAAAGAAATCTTGGTGGCCGTCGCACATCTATTTACAAGCATACACCATAGATTAGTAAATATGTACATGTGGAGTCTATAAAATTACCAAGGAAACGACAAACACTCTCAAGTCTGTGATTTTAGTTTTTCACAAACAGAGAGACAACAGCCTGATGACAGTTTAACGTTTTGCGTTATATATCCATTTGTTTCTTCCATCGCATAGCAAAATGACCACCTGTTAATCGTAACGACATGCGCACGATTGTTTAGGTCTATACAGATACTAAATTGTATGTTTTACTAAGTTCATTTTAGTTTCATTTGTAGAAATGTCTGTTATTCAAAGGAGTTTACGCAACACACAATCAACAGCACACAGAAAGTGAAGTTTTGAATGTGTAATGTGTAATTTTCAGTAACGAAAATAAAATGAATAGTCACAGCAATCCTTAACAGTCTGACGATTACTTAAATTTCGTCCTGTTTACAGAGCATCGTTAGTTTAATTTGCAACATTGTTCAAATGTTATATCACATGTTGTGTTTGCCCAAACTTTTGACGATTCTATGGAGCGTATATTCAACTCTGAAATCATCTTACATTTCCTTGACAGTGCGGAAGAATCGTGGCAGCTACACATAGTCAAGAGCTATATTGCTCAAAATATGATGAACTCGGGATTTAAGATGTTATTCCCCTATAACCAGAGTACCAGTAGTGATTCCTCACATTTACACCAAACAGTAAGTATACCAACCTATAAAATGACCATCATATTAATAGCTTTTATAGCAACCTGAGCTGCCTCCAGCAATTAATAAACTATGTATTGGGGACACCGGAATTGCAAGAAACATATAAATATATAGTTACTGTAATATCAACAACAACCTTAACAATTGAACAACAGTTAAAATTCAAACAATAGTAGTCAGTCAGCATTGAAAATTCTGAGTACAAAATTATCGATCTCTTATTCAATAAAGTGCAAGGATTGTCGTTGGTGGCGCTCCACTTCGAGAATCAACTCTGGCGACGTTCACCTGCGATAACCGTTTCATAGGGACCGGTCAGTTTCTTCGGCCGGGGGGGGGGCGGTGGATTTGTAGGGGGATCACCCTGTTTTTGAAATTGGCAGTGGGGGGGGGGGGGTTCATTCTGTTTTCAAAATTGTGGAGGGGGGGGGGGTCATTGTGTTTTGGATAGTGATGGAAGAAAAAAAATCATTTTTCTACAATGGCATATAGCCTTGTCTGAAATGTGGTACATGTAAATATTTGTTCTTATCCCTGTTTCTTACATGAATTCTTTAATTTTACTTATTAGTTCAAACATAACTATACATATACATATACATATACATATACATGTATTACCTAGCTACCACACTAGTTACAGAACATGTCGTGTAAATGCTTGGCTGTTTCACAATCAGTGCTTCACTTATATTGCACTTTGGGGCAAAAGTGAACTTGAAGGTTTCGTAATAGTAATCTTCATAGATAGTTTATAAAAGAAGTTAATCTAAAATGTTCCCTACTCGTCACAATGAACTTGTCAGAAGGGATTAGTACACTTTCAAGTTTGGATGTTACATGTTATTGACACTACAAATCACCACATCTCATCAGATTCCAGTTTCTATTATACACTAGGTATGGCCACCTAAAGTTCTCTAACATACCGGTGACTTTACTATACATGCAATATTAATGTCCCTATGCCAATGTTACGGGTCCATTTTTATGTGACATGGGAAACTCATTTAAAACTTACATTTACGTTAGCTGTTCGAAGCTGATGGATTGAAACATTACCTCAAAGGCTATGAATAACCTAAACATTGCCTTAATAGAAGCAAACCAGATTTAAACTGAATGCCTTCCGTAAGGAATTTCATGATTTATGCAAGAAATTTAGCTCTATATCTGTGATTCGTCAAGTCCCAATGAAAGTTAGTTGTCAAAAATGTTGTTGAAATGCCCGCCACGCCTCCTATTCTCAGCACAGGAAAGCTTGCCATCCCCGACTTCACTCGGCTTTCGTGATCCCCTACATACCCGGGATGTGGCATGTGTGTGTTGAACTTCCTTCTGTCCCACCACGAGTTTACAGTGTGAAGCTACCATCATATTCATATTCATCTTCACTTTCAAAAGTTGACCTCTACGATCAATGTGAATATGATGATAGCTTATACACATTCGTCATCAGATTCGAAGTACTTCCGAATGGGTACGAACATGCGTTCGGCAAATCACATATTATCCTTCATTGCATTGGCAGGTTGAAATCATGTGATTGTAATTACTTTTCACTTGATTTGCCTGGATTTGCATGCTCTCTTGTTATTTTTGCCAGAGTATCCAATTTGCACCATGAATTATTGTTGTCATGGACCATTATTTTTCACAATCGATTGCGTTGACCGATCCCGATCAAGGGAACTACACACATTGTGATAATTGTGGTCTTGACAACACTATTTTGTGTAAATTTCACCAGTGTAAGTGTTAAGTAGGGTTTCAAAGATAGCAGCACTGCGGGAAATCAAAACACACCCAGCCAGGCTGTATTTTATTACATTACTCATACAGGTTTTTTGTACACCCAAATATTGATATTTCATTTTCAAAGATATGGGAAAGGCATACTAAACATTCAAATTAGTTTTTTATATGACAACAATAATTCATGGTGCAAATTGGATACTCTGGCAAAAATAAGAAGAAAGCATGCAAATCCACGCTAATCAAGTGAAAAGTAACTACAATCACATGATTTCAACCTGTCAATGAAGGATTTGTGATTTGCCGAACGCTTGTTCGTACCCATTCGGAAGACTTCGAATCTGATGATGAACGTGTGAAGCTATCATCATATTCACATTGAGCTAGAGGTCAACTTTTGAAAGTGAAGATGAATATGAATATGATGGTAGCTTCACACTCGTCCATTCGGAAGACTTAACGTGTGAAGCTATCATCATATTCACATTGAGAGTAGAGGTCAACTTTGAAAGTGAATATGAATATGAATATGATCGTTTTACACATTCCTTCTCAAGATTTTGTTGAGTGGCGCGCCCTCACTGTACACTAATTATATAGAGGTCAATGTATAGGTCACCATTATTGATACATTGTCGCGAAATTGTCTTCGTAGGCTAGGCGAGCCTTGGTTTATTTACCATATTTTGACCACACACATTTGGGTATGAATTATAGATTAGTACACTTGATAAATATGTGAGAGTGTATTTATATCAGCTGAGATACAGAGCTAGATAAATGATTATGTACAAGCCTTGCAACAAACAGCGTTAGTTTGTTATCGAGAGAATTCGGAAAAGAACACGGTAAAAAGGAGACGGTTCGAGGTCAATATTAATACTTCCTAAACTTCTAATCGAAAATCTACAATTTCTCTTTATTCATCTGCGCATCAGTGTGTGAAATTTGAAAATGATAAGTCCATATTTGACGAAATTGAAACGATGATAAATATTTCACCTGTTTGTGAACTCTGTGCTCATTATAAACCTATTTTAAAGCCAAGAAAAAAAAATAGTTTTCTGGTGAGTGTGAATCACTTAAATACCCTGCCTCGCTCTTCTTTTTTCTCATGTTTGTGCAGCCAATGCAGAGTACATGCAGATCCAAGGGAAACACAAAATCAGGTTGGCATGAAACCCCTGAAAACAGAGTCTTTCTCAGTAGTGTAGAGCACGCTTAATATAACGTTCATAAGATAACGCTACCTGAATCTGAATCTGACGCCAACTTTATACTCGTTTGATCTATTAATTACTCAAATTGGTCATTAATATTCATCGGATTATTAGCAAAACCTAATCGGTTCTTGCCATTACCCTACGGAACATGTCTATGAAATTTCGTTTGAATTGATGTAGCCGTTTTTTTCGGAAATGGTGATACAGACACACACACACACAGACACACAGACACACACACACACACACACACACACACAGACACACACACACACACACACACACACAGACAGACACACATACTTCATCAGTATATTATAACCTTCCTTACGGAAGGTAAAAACTGCAGATCTGCCAGGGGGAAAACCCCAAGGACTCCGTCACCCCCAGAGGTCACTCATGCATTCAACCAACAATCAGATGCACCAACAACCTTTTTACTGTCATAATGGTATTAAACTTTTCTTAAATATTTTCACCCAATTCTAATTAGAGATGATATTGTCTTTTAAAGATGTGAAATGTTTGCTAAGGTGGTCTAAAATTGCCTTAAACTCCAAATCTCCCCTACCAATGATACTACCATTAGATGTGCTAACCTTATTACGACGTGTATATATAATGATGCCATTTAACTTTTTAAGAACATATTTCAACCCTATGTAAGTCATAAAGAATAGTTTCTGATACTTGATGGTGCTGTCTTGTAAAGCATGGATTGGGTTATTGCTTGAAAGGGTCTGAATAGCCTAAATATTGGCTTTAAGAGTAAAAATCCTTCAGGGCTTCTAGAGGGAGACCCCCCTGGACTTCCCACATGAGGTGGACATATCCCAGTCTCAAGCTCTTCCCCTCTTACTGTCAAGATGCTATCAAAGTATATTTCAAAAGTATTTCAACCCAATGTAGTTGCTTTTTACATGTTGGTGCTGTCTTGTAAAGCTTGGAAATTATTGTCTGAAAGGGCCTGAATAGTACTTTTCAGAGTAAAAAACTTCCAGGGATTCTAGGTGGAGACCCCCTAGGACCCCCATAAGAGATATAACGTATTCCCTGTTCAAGCTTTCCCATATCTTTCACTGTCAAGATGCTATTAAACTGGAATATATTTACCCTGTGTAGTCAATAATTATAATTAGGATAGTGCTAACCTGGGATCTTATAAAGTAGATGCAAGACAGTCAAGCAGTCCACACTGAGTCACGATCAAAAAATACCTGTCATGTGAATATTATATATATGGGGGGGGGGGGGGGGGAATCATCATGTTTTAGAATTAAGTGATAGGGGTCAGTCTGTTTTTGGTTTTACAGATAGGGGGGTCAGTGACTTTTTGTCGGCCCGATTTAAGAATCCCCCCCCCCCCGGGCTGGAGAAACTAATCTGTCCCTAAAACTTGACAAAATTGAAATCTTCAATGAATATATAAATGACTACTCTCATTGACCAGGAAATCAATATCACGCATGGAAAATGGTGTAACCGAAACTTTTAGATGCATTTGAAAATATTCATACAATTCTTCAATCCTCTTCTTAGATAACTGAAACTTGTGCACAGGGTGGTCGTCTCTTGTGTATTACACCATCAATGTCATCCAAAGGAGAGAAAGGAAAGGGTGGAGGTAAGAAGCACATCTCAGCAATATTAAACACGGTTTTATAAATATCTACTGTTCCATTCAGTTTAGTTAGTGCAAACTTCTTGAAAACAACACTCACTTGTGAAAAACTAGTCGAGGACGGTTATACAAAGATCTTCTATGCAACTATTACTTGTTAAACACCACTCCACCCATTCCCACCATCAACCCGGAGCCCTTGCTGTCTCCCGGATATGAAATTCGTTAGATTATGATATCTAGGTGTATCCTATTCTTCTGCATGCAAGACCTTTAGCTGTAGTCCGAGATATTGCCGAACACGACCGAAGGACTACAGAGTAGTAG
The DNA here is from genome assembly GCF_964340395.1 of Glandiceps talaboti. Taxonomy (NCBI): domain Eukaryota; kingdom Metazoa; phylum Hemichordata; class Enteropneusta; family Spengelidae; genus Glandiceps; species Glandiceps talaboti. The sequence continues at coordinate 16,771,337 of NC_135552.1, forward strand.
TATCTTTGGTCGCCGAGTAACCTGAGAGCAACTAGACGAAGTTTATCATGTGTTCCTCCCTGTATTGAATAATTAGCACAATATCTCCCACAGTCCAAAAAAAGTCTACTAGGGCCCTAAACTCCAATTCTTATCCTACCTGTATAACCCCATCATCTTTGTAATATTTCGGTATACCATCAAAATGTAAGCTTAAACACAGTGAAACTAAAATAAAGTCTTTAAAGATCAAGTTTTTTATTTTAACATTTTAGTCATGGGAATGGATTTATTCTTTAACATGGCAAAACATCCAAACCCGACTATTTACACCTACAAAGCCATCCACGTACCAGTCAACTTTAAAATGCAGGTTGGTATAATGATGTCATCAAGTTCAAAGGTTGAGCTAGACTGGCATGCTAAGCTACAGGAATACTTATCACAGGGATGGAAACTGGTTGATATCTTCTTTGATGGTGGATCAAGTACAGAAAGTAAGGTTTTATTAACATTAGAATATACCAATTAAACCTCACGTCAAGTCAAGTCAAACAATGCAAGTCATGAACAGTAAAGTAGTAGTAAAGTAAAGTAACGTAATGAAAAGTAAAGTAAAGTAAAATACTGAAAAGTAGAGTAAAGTAAAGTAAAGTAGTAGTGAAGTGAAGTCACAAAGTAAAGGTGACTTAAAGTAATGTAAAAGTAAAGTAAAGTTGGAGTAAAATAAAAGTGCAGTAATAAGGTGAAAGTGAAATAAATGTAAAGTGAAATAAAGTACACGTAAAAGTAAAGTGTAAATTGTGAAGTGTAAAGTAAAACTTAAGTAAAGTGAAGTAAGGTACAGTAAAAGTAAAGTCAATTAGCTTAGATAAAAGATAGCTTGGTAGACTAAGAGTATGGGAAGCCGTTCAGGCCAAAAGTATTTTTTTATTTTAGCTATAGTATGAACATGGAATAAAAGTACATAAACGGTTAAAATTAGTTTGTAAGTACGAAAAATATAAAATACTATAGCTAAAATAAAAAAATATTTTTGGCCTGAACGGCTTCCCATACTGAACGGCTTCCCATAACCATGTACTCTTCGGAAGACTTCATATTTTGTATCTGGTTATTTCCAGCGGGTTTCATGTCAGCATCTAGCAGTCTCAACTCAGTGTGGTTCTTTGAAAAGGATGATTCTAAATTAGAGGACAATACACCCCTGTATGAGGGCGCTGTTGTGGAATACTGGGACAAGATGACTGTAAGTACTTAGAAGTATGTATGTATGTATGTATGTATGTATGTATGTATGTATGTGTGTGTGTGTGTGTGTGTGTGTGTGTGTGTGTGTGTGTGTGTATGTATGTATGTATGTATGTATGTATGTATGTATGTATGTATGTATGTATGTATGTATGAGTGTGTGTATTTAACAAAAATACTAATCATGTATATTGACAGGTGATAACGATTGGTACCACTCCACATGATACATGGAATGAAAGCATCATCACTATGGGACAACGAGGTTGGGAGTTGGCATCCATTGTAATGACGCCAGAAACCAAATTACAAGGCACCACTGTACATATGAAGGTAGTGCTTCTCTTCCAACGGAGAATCATTGCCCAATCAGCTGCAGGTACTGAAAAGCCAGTAGAGAGCACAGCCAATGAGGAAACACCAGCTGAATAGTGGAAAACCAATAAACTGTTTAGTAATCTAGGCTATATTATAAAATTATTAGAAGTGTAAATACAAGAACTTATTATACAGTGACAGAAGTAATATTTTCTTGTCATCTGATAAACCCATTATTTGCAGATCATATATTCAAGAGTTTGTATAGAACATTCACATATAATTGCAGAGTTAGGTTGCAGGGCCTTGACTTTCTTACTTGGTGAGATATATTCTATCTACTATAACATTATATACTTCTTTGGCCTAAAAAAAATTGCTTGAATCTGGTTACCCAACCCACCTAGTTTTTCACACCGATCCTCAACTTTTTTTTTTACATATTTGAGAAAAAAAATAAGAAAATGGAGAAAATTGTGAAGTCTCACAAGAAATAGTGGATGCAGAAACTGACATCAACTTAAAAAGACAATATAAAACTGTTTTTCCAATCTGTAATGTGTACATCTGATGGGAAGAAACCAATAACACAGAGACCATATGAAAAACAACAGAAAACATAACTACCTGAACTAGACATTCACACATGAAAAATATAATATATATATAAAAATAAAAAAAAATTCTACCTACCCCACCTATTCTAAAATTGAGCGTAGTCGGAACTCCACAATTTTGTTTTGTTAGACCTTATATCTTAAATTTTTTAACATCTAATTTGAAGATTTGAACACCACTATTTTTTATAATTTGTTGATGTTGATTTTGCTTAATACATACAATGAATTTTTCTCATATGTAATTGAAACCATCTAACCTGAAACACTGCATCCTCTGGCTAGACAAAAATCCTACTAACGTAGTCATATATTGTTTGGTATGATACCATTACTTTCACAGATTGTTACACTGTGAATGGCAACCAGCTGCTTAGTGGTAAGATCAATAATTCAATGTAGGACAAAGAACTAAATTATTTTACGGGGTGGGGGTGGGGTTTGAGCCATTGTTGTTCTCATCCTTCAAATCAACTTCACTTTTAATGGAATCTGTTTTGAAATACAAATAGTTCTCAAAAATGTCATCAAATTGAGAAATGGATGAATTTTCACCATAATATATGCAGGGCACTATTAAAATACAACAAAGTGTCAACAAAAGAACTATTTTTTCCTCACTACATACTGGGTTTGTATTCATAGCACTACATACTACTACATACTGGGCTTGTATTCATAGCACTACATACTACTACACAGATTTGAAACTGATTTGCTGTCCGAAACAATTGTCAATTTTGGCCAATTTAGTTAGAAGGGGTGTGGGGTTGGGGGTCTGAGACCCAAGTACAAGAATTTAGCTTTTTATCCTACATTAAACTATTGATCTCACCCCTTGGTAAGATTTTTATTGACCCAAACGATAAAATGTAGCAACGTCAGAAGATTTTGATTAGCCAGATAATGCTATTTCAGGTGAAATGGTATTCCTTCATGTTGTACATAACTTGGCAGAGCAAATTCATTGTATATACCATTTCTATTGTAACATATCATACTGGTCAAGATTTCACATATCCAGTTTTGTAGAATAACTCTCAGGAAATCTTGACAAGTTAAAGTGACAAGCTTTTTTATACTCAAGTGAAAATATTTGGCTAAACTATTCTAGTATAACCTTTATGTGGATGCTTGCCTTCTATGATGTCACAATTTGTGTTCTGGTATTGTTATACAAAAATGTAGTTGATTTTATAATAGTTGATTTCATGGTAGGATTTTTTAACACATTTTTGATCTGTATGAATAATGTCATTGGATCATTTATGAGTTATATCTTAATACCAGGTTTGAGTTCAGTCAATTACAAGTAGTGGTTAAGTATGCTTCAGTGGCTACAATAATGTGATTACCATTTATATATGCAGTAAAAGATATGTCTATAGACGTGTAAACTTAGCTTGTGCCCCTTTTAAGTATCTTTCAAAAGTATGTAACATTGAGTTTAATAATATGTACTGAGCCAATCTAACATGGAGTTATGTACAGAGCCAATGTAACATGGAGTTATGTACTGTGCCAATATCACAACATATCGCAATAAACAACAATCAATATACAACATGAAACTGAGTCATAAGTGTATGTTGATATTATAGCCGATAATGAAGACAGATGCCATGTAAGTAATTGGCCCAAAACTGACCAAGTACGGGCAGAGTTACGAGCTTGCAAGTCTCAAGTACGAGCTAGCGTTGATTTGTAACGCAGCAGCTCGGCATTGACTACGTCATTATTCACCAAGGAAAGACCGTATTTGTGGGTGATCACAATTTCACACTAAAATGTCCACAGTGTCATCAGAGCTTGTTTTAGTAAGGGCAAGCTTAAATATCTCACATTTAATATTTATTCGTCTTTTCATGCATCGATGAACGGCGTAGGAGGTTTAGTGTGTGTGGATGTCGTGTCCGATGTAGTCTTGCTGCTAGACATTCGGGCTTTCTTTTGATGCTATAAGTATAAGCGAACAAAGTTCGCATGTGAGGGCCTGCCCGAACAGTCTAGCGAATGTCATTTTCAGACCGGACATTCCATTGAGATTACGATAAGCGGTGGGTTGGGCCATATATGCATATGTATACTTTAATATATTCAATCTCTGCATGGAGATGTTGACAAACACATTTATGTCATTACTATGTCTTATCAGTTTATGGTAATTGTGTTTGATGAGTGTGTAGACGTTGTCATTCACACATTTTAGTTAACGCATTGGTGGTTATTTTTACAAGCCCCTCCTTAAGATGAATATGCATGAAAATTTAGCTATTGTCCTCTGTTTGTGCTTGTCGCTAATACGGTTCTCTGATTGGCAGTTATTTATATCCTGATGACATTCGCTAGACCTCGGATGTTCCATCCTCGATAGCGTTGTTCGGCTGTGTGTCGTATTTTATCGGAAGAACATCCGAGGGCTAGCTGATAGACTATGTCCGATGTAGCTAACGCGAGTTGTGCGGAGTTCAATCTGTAAACCGTAAAATCGCACAATACAATTTTTTTCACATCATGATAAGAGAATGTCATTATTATTACATTTAATTTACAACAACCAAATATTCGCCACGTACTCGCGGAATACGACAAGCGTGAGTCCTCTGCGTACTCATCGAAAATTAGGCCAACTGCAAGAGTATGACGTCACCCGTATATGGAAATTACGAGTTCAGACGTCACTCGTACTTGAGACTTACGAGCTCGTAACTCTGCCCGTACTTGGTCAGTTTTGGGCGAATCACATACCTCCAGATGCAGGCTCTAAACCTGCAAACTCTTAACTTTTCTGTTATTGCAGACGATTTATAGCTATTTTTATATTTATAAACAATACTCAGTAAACAGGTATTGACAAAAATATATACATCTTTTATTACTATGCTTTCTAAAATGTTACATTTGAAATAAAATGTTGAACTGCTGATATCATGTTTTTAAGAGATAATGGACATGTTTTGTTTGATTAATATTCACTTCACATGTAGATTTCGGCATAACAGTCAAGTTGTGAGTCTATTTGGAATTTGTCAAGATTTGATAGATATGGTTCAGGGATGTCCTTAGTTGATGGTTGTACCACTGCAGGTGATGAGGTCAGTGTTGCTGAACAAATTTGTGATCAAACAAAGGAATGTACTTTTTTTTACATTACATCAAATTATCGCTTTTGTGATAAAGGTTAAAGGTCAGGTGACACATCATAAAATGACTGAACATATAAATGTGGTCCACAGTAATTAGCAATAGGACCCACATATCAGGCACAACTGACCAATTTTGGAAGGAAGAGAATTTGAATTTGTTAGAAAACATCTTTAAAAAAAACCCACACACACACACTTAGCATTATACACTGAACATAAATTGTAACAGGAAGTTCTTTTTTTATGGACTAGCCTGACCAGACAAATGAACTGATATAGCCTCTGATTAATACCTTTGAAATAATACAGAAAAGAAAATTTTTCTAAAGGAAAGCAAATGTGATGTAGTTATAAATGTATGGTACACTGGTCTAATGATAAAATGTACAACAACTCATATTATAAATCATAGTCAATTTGTTATCGCAGTGACCAACTGTACAGATGAAAGGTATAGTAGTAGTAGTAGTAGTAGTAGTAGTAGTAGTAGTAGTAATAGTAGTAGAGAATACACAAATGTTGTTTGCATTTTCAACATCGCTGTTGTGCTGAAAATGTCAAGAAAATCAGGAAAATGTGGGCGAACAGATGTTGAGGGGTGACAACAAATTCATGTACAATATCCCAGACATTTTGAAATATTTTCATTGTAAACTGATTTACTCAAATCCTGTTCTACGACATGTGTCTGTATTGAAATAGAAAACATATATTCAAAACTCTCAGCCAATAAAATACTTTAAGTTTGGTTGCTATGATAGCTTTCAAAGATGGACACTGTGGTTTAAGCTAGTTTTCAATTCTTTAATGCAATGACAATTTTCATGTTGGTTTACTTTAGCACCAGTTACAAAAAACATCAAACCTAGGTAAGAATCTGAACTTCTGTTAGCATAGATAAATGGTATGGTCATTTCAGTACATTGACGAAGTTTTCTTTGGTATCAGTTGTAAAAGTGTAACACATGGCAGTATTTCATATATTTGTAGCACAAGTACAAACCATCTGGAATGTACAGTAACTTATTTTTTTGTAAACAAAACAGGTATATATACTTTCCCACTCTTGGGAACATGGTCAGCAGTGGCTTTAGGAAGCTCAGTTATTTACAAAAAGATGTCATGGCGCAAAGATGGATTTATACCATAAAACCCTATCTGTATGTTTAGAAATAATAATTTGGTACTGCAGAGCTGATAGAGTCAGTTCACAATCTAACAATAACCACAAAATTACAAACCAAGCCAACTTTTCTTAGTGTTGTCTTGGGATTCAGGTGAGGGAATCTGTCAAAATGTGAATGTTTAACAATGGTGTCACAGCTAACAAACATGGACTTCCAACATAAGTAGCTATTTTCTTGCTTCATAACCAACATCAACTATATCACTTGACAGTATCTCATCAGTTGGCAGTATCATTACTATCATCATATATCAGGATAGTTCTAATCACTCTATAAATAAAGACACATACAATTCTCATTGTGCAAGTTCAGGTATACATGTCTACATTAGGAAGACTAGTTGAAATTCAAGAAAATATCACATGACATTTACATTTTGTAAAATATATGTACAGGTCTTAGACTGGATGTCTGTAACACTGAACCAGCAGTGTGTATAGATTTGATATTCTCTTGATTCACCCTGCTATTTACACATGTTATGTTCATTGTCAAGTCTCCAGCATCTGATGAACTTGATTCACTCTGTCATGTACACTGTCACAGGTCAAGTTTGTCATCAGTCAGTCACCATCAACATCTGTCAATCTTGATTCACCCTGCTATGTACACAGGTTAAGTTCATTGTCAAGTCTCCAGCATCTGATGAACTTGATTCACTCTGTCATGTACACTGTCACAGGTCAAGTTTGTCATCAGTCAGTCTCCAGCAACGTCTGGTGAACTTGATTGACTCTGCCATGTACACAGGTAAAGTTCATTATCTGTTAGGATCACCATCAACAGCTGTGAATCTTGACTATCTTCTCTGTCATAATAGCTAGCCTGTGTTGGTTATTAAGAGTAAATGGACATACATCTAGAACCGGTGCATTAGCTGACAGCTTCTGTTGTAGGTTACCAGTACTGCCATCCCAAATATGGGCCTGGGTAAACAACAGAATGAAAAAGATTTACCATTGCAACAATGCGGCCTGAAAATTTGACTGAAACCTTACATTTACCATATAGCCCATTTGCATTTAATGTAACTGACAATTTCCCCGACAATTTCATGGTTTCGTACGAATTGCTAACCCAGGTTTATTATAATTTCAACAGAAATCTTGATCACCTATCACAGGTTCTAAGAGCGTCATATCATTCAAGCCTAGAGTACACAAACACAGATTAACTTACTGAAAGACTGGCTTCATCTCCAGCACATGCCAATATTTTACTGTGATCAGCTGGACTTGGAAAGAGTTTAGATCTGGTAAGTAGTTTCATACTTGAGCCACCATAGAATGACTGTACTTCATTACATGTACATGTTGATGTACTACCATTACCAAGACCAGGTAGTTGGGTGTACTGTAACTCGTACATCTGAAATGAGAAATTCCAACAAATTTATATAAAATGACAAGCCTGTATACATGGCTAATAAAAGTACACCTATACATCAATGGTTAATTTGTCTTATGTTAACAACACACCCACATAGACTGAAGTAGTTATAGTTTAGATAACATCACTCACCACGTGTCTTGCTGTAGGGTGGTTTCTGTTAGGTCTGAATGAAGCCAGGCAGTGTCTTGTACTCGGTTCAAATGATAGACAAGTACAGTTACCTGTAAAGAAGATAATGAAAATATCATTGTAATGAATGCTTATCAACAAACCATTCAGTTAGAGGTATATGTAGTATGTATAATTCGGATGTATATGTACATACCTTCAAATGACAGTATACATTACATAGTCTGTATTCGGCTGTATATGTACATACCTTCAAATGACAGTATACATTACACAGTCTCTATTTCATTGTATATGTACATACCTTCAAATAGCAGTATACATGGTCTGTATTTCACTTTATATGTACATACCTTCAAATAGCAGTATACATGGTCTGTATTTCACTTTATATGTACATACCTTCAAATAGCAGTATGCATGGTCTGTATTTCCCTGTATATGTACATACCTTCAAATGGCAGTATATGTGGTGTATAGTCAGCCGCATTTCTTTTCTCCCAAAACTGAGCTCCTTCCAATGTCCCTGTTAGTAAACCACTGCACCTGAATCAGAACAAGAGATGCATGATACTGCGGTATGTCATTAGTCATTATTCATAGTCAATAAAGACATAATCTTATTTAGGTTTTATATATCCTTCATTGTAATTATTGTATGCATCATTTGGATAAAGCATTGCTATTACAATGCAAACCAATTATGGTGAAAATATGGCGAAATAATTTCCCGATTGGCATATAAAATGTATAAAACTAGAAATATCTGTGTTACCTACCTAAATGTTGAGTTGATATTACTTTCTACATACTGTAAAGACACTATAGGACATCTAGACCCATCTCTGTTAAACTGAGTGACCTCAGTATTGGTATTCCTAGTATCATACATTACTACACTACCATTCTGTAGACCTGCATAGATGTAGTTTGTGTCGTCTAAGTTCCATGCACAACTCCATACAGGAACTTGACAAGTGTAGCTGAAATAGATATATGTAATTCCAAGAAATGAAATAAAGTGAACAAAATGTGTGTGCTTGTGTGCATGCAGACATGCATATGTGTGTATGTATGTATGTATGTATGTATGTATGTATGTATGTATGTATGTATGTATGTATGTATGTATGTATGTATGTATGTATGCATGCATGCATGCATGCATGCATGCATGTATGCATGGCATGCATACATGTGTGTGTGTGTGTGTGTGTGTGTGTGCATTCGTTTATGCATAATCCTGTGGACAAATATGTATGAGGTGTACTGGATGAATTGTACAGGATATAATTACCACCCTAATGTTCTGGAAACTGGTGAAGGTTTGAACATGAATTTCCAAATTTTTAACACCAACATTATGTTATTGTTATCATGATCATTACTGCAATGGCCACAACCCTTTCACAAAAACTAATATTTCATCTGGATAATGGTTAATAGTTTGGAAAGTATTTCATAGCAATTGTTTGTCCAGTATTTTTTGAGGCGTTGTTTTCTTCAAACTGTAAGGACTGTGATTTAAATTAACAAGAACTATAATAACCCACTACTACTTTATAAATGCAAATACTGCTATAAACGTTCTATTTAGGAAAGCAACTTACGTTTGTACCACAGTGTTGCTGAGTACACTGGTAATTTTCACAGTTTTATCAATGGACGTAGTCAGCAGTAGTCCATCATTGCGATTATTAAAACAGCAATCTCTCAACATTTTGTTGTGAATTGTAACATACTGACTACTCTTCATGTCAAACATACTAATCTGAAAGACATAACAAACATGTAATATCATACTTTGTATGTACACAAGTACTATAGTACATACTCAGACTGACTCTTCATGTGTTACGGTTCCTGCAAAATTGTACAAAAACTATTTTATAACAATAATGGTTGCCACCTTTTAACAAAATTTGACCAGATTATAAAATAAAGAGATATGTATTGGCTGAAACAGTATCCAGTCTGTGTGCCCAGTTTAAACAAATTGGCAAAGGTACTGCAGAAATATGGGTGTTGATAGAATCCATTATTTTTTAGAGCTTACCCAGAGTAGAATGCTGGTACACATAACAATCAGATATAATGACTTAAAGTGTTGTAGTCTCGGTTACCCAGACTCTCACTGTTTGGGGCTCTTCTATGAGACCACCCAGACGAGAATCTGGGGAAACCATGTTCCAACTACCCTGCGATAGAAGTCACACAGTACATTTCTTCCGAGCATAAAAAATGGACTTAGATGGCCTATTTGTTGTAATTGATATATATATATCAGTCACTTGTGAAGTGCTAATCTGTAGCAAAGGCACCCAAATCGTTCAGGCTGCAATGTTGGATATGAAGTACTCCCCATGATGCACTGCTCCAGAGGCTACTTCCTGCATGGGATAGTTGGAATTTCATTTCCCCAGACTCTCGTTTGGGATGGTCTCATAGGCAGCGCCCCCAGTGGCGAGAAGTTGGATAACAGAGACTAAAAGTGTTGGACATAAAAATCAAAATACAGGAACTCTTGATATTAAAGGTGAACAAAATGGCCACATCCATGTCTAACATTTGAGTGGTCACTTTCAATGATAAAATCATACATATTTTTAACACATTGACTATTTTGAGAGAAGTTCATCTCACCTTTTTGACACCGTGGCCAGGAAAGAGTTGGTTAGGTGACGGCATTGAAACTACTAATACTTGACGGGATGGATCAAATGCCATAACACGACAACCACCGTTCTAAAAAATCAAAACACACAAACCACGTCATCATTTAGTCTTGTCAGAGATGTTTACATCTTCATTTGATGCAGAGTTGTCCAGTGTAATACATTTATACTTTTGTACATTCTGTCAATCATCTGGTCAGTTGTTGTTCAGTAAGTTTTGCCGATATAAATTGTGTAATTAGTCACAGAGAAGGAAGTAATTTCATCCTTCTCTGTGAGTATATTCAGTAGTGGTTATTTCATTCAAACATTCCATAGAGATAACAGAATATAATGGCGAGATTTTCTAGTCAAAAGTTGGAAAGCCCAGCTGATCTTCAACTATACCTGGTTAAAAGGGCAATGCTATGTAGGAAATTGTCGTTATCAATGAGGTCAAAGGTCAACTGCTAGAGCACAGGATATGTATATGAACATGAAGATCTGTGTAAACATGTTTTTACTATTTTTTGTCAACAATTATACATAATTATATCATAGATGTAGGATGACTAAAGCAATATTTTTTGTTTTGCTTCACATTTTCCTTGCTATCGGTAGTGGGAAAACACAGCGATAACATAACAAGGGAACTATTGTGTAAACTGCATGCCTATAATTTCTCTTTGCCAACTACATTAAAAACCCATCTCCATTGCAGTTCCCATCTACTTAATACTGGTACTTACTGGACATATTGGAATAGTTTTTTCCAATTTGTATTGTCCCATACTGGAAGGCTGACTCCCTGAAATTGAACCATGGGCTGATGATGGCCCTGGTCTGCAAAGAAAGGTCAAAAGTAAAAACTTAATTATGAAAGTAATTCAAGATACAAAATTTCACACACTCAATGTTACCATGACTACTTCTGAATTTAACTTCAATTATTCATACTGCCTACATAATTAAAGATGATACAGTTACAAATGATGCTTTCCAATAAAAGTGGAAACCTTCTGGTGGCTTCACACCAGTCCTAATAATGAGTTGAAGTCGTCCACATTTGGGTGCAAGAATTGTGAACATACAAAGAAGGTGTTATCGTTATTAAACAGTAGTAAAAGTGAATGTCATGCATATGTAAACAAAGCTACACCGTGCATTGCGAATTTAAGTCTATAAGTGTTCTCAATCATCCAGGTATGAAGTTAATAACGAAGTAATTACAATCTATCCTACTGGAGTTAGTGTTCAAAACAACAGCAAGTCCAGTAGGATAGGATAGATTGTTTGTTATTGTGACTTTAAAGTTGAAAAGATTTGCACATCAATTCACTATCAAAATACACCACCTACCTAGCTTGCATAACCGGATATTTATCCTGTACTCTGACCTGTGCTTTCAATCTACTGCATTCTTCCAATGCTAGTTGACATTGCATCCTTAACTGTGCTGCTTCCAGTTCAACTTTCCTTCTTAATTCCTTTTCTTTTTCAAGTTCTTTGAGAGCTCTGTCTCTCTCAGTGGTATCTAGGGCTCTGACAGCCTTGGCATAGATCACTCTGATCTCCGACTTCTTGGCTTTAGCATTGCACTGTGGACACTTCCCACCATGGCCCTTCAGCCACTTCTCTATACAACTAATAGAAATTGAAAATGGAATTTGTTAGATCTTTGACTCTATATACAGCAAACTTGTGTTTACTTCTAAAGACAGGTGTCTGGACGAGTGATCAGATGTGCAATTAATATAACAATACTCAGAGAAGGGTTCTGCTTGGTGTTCATTCTAATAACAGAAAGACATTTAGCAAACTCTATTCACGGTGCTGTGTGAAAAAGTTCCAAAAGAGAATGAATGCACAATACAGTTTGATTTAAGATATTTAACAATGATTTGTGATATGGAAATAATGAAAGAGAAAGTTTTCCTGTGTTGAAGTGTGAATATTTGCAACATGTATCAAGTTTCCAAGTGTGTATGACAAGTGAAAATGCTAGGTATCTCCTAAAATGCTTTATCAAATTTGAGTGCAAACGTCACACTGCAATATATTCCCTGTATTAATTTGTTAAATACATTATACATTGGATAACAGCAACTCAACCTACTGCTTACATTTATGGAAAACTTACCTTTGACCAAAAAGATGACCACACTTGAGAGAAGCTAGTCTGTGAGCTCCTGAATTTGTCCACGAATCAAAGCATATTGAGCAACACTATAGATAAACAATACCAGACAAAATCAAAACAGTACAGGGGGGTGGGGTGGGGGGGTGTGTTCATAGGTTAACATGTAAATAGAATAGACTGCTTGCTTGACAAAAATCTGAATGGTTATTGTTTGTTGCTATGACATTGTATGACTTGTATGCATGACCAGTACATTACCTAATCTGTAAGGTACACCGTGATGGGTCGCCCTCAAACATCGGCCAACCCCTAAGTAAAACTGTACATAATATATGATTATCCTATTTGTAGAATCACATCAACCTTACCTCACTTTCATCATCTTTTTCTGGAGAAAAGATGGCCTTCTTTGGTGTTTGGAAGTTATTTGGTGATTGAATGGATGTGTTGATCAGACTAACATTAGCATGAACATTTCCAACAGCTTGCCCAGTCTGAGAAAAGAATTTGAAAAGAAGTGACACTGTTACAGGGCACAGAAATAATCCATGATTTCATTTTGGCACTGCAGCTGAAAACAATTCAGGGTTGGTATCGATGAAATGTCCCCCAAAACTATGCATTTTTTCTTGCAGTAATACTGTCTAGTGGTCAATTTACGTGACATATAAATTAAGTTGTCTTTGTAAAACTCTAATACTACAGTGCCCTTATGTTACAATGGTTCAGGTGAAAACACACTTCACTGCAGAATATGTCTATAGCATAAATAACACATCAGTCACACAAAAGAAATATGACTTTCACTTTACAAGCATACACATACTTTTCATAAAAATAAACCTACTGGTGTCACCACGGTATTAAACTTACCGATGAAGTGTCTTGTTGGCTATTTCTAGGTTGAATATTTCCTGTATTGTCTGCAATACTTTGTTCAACTCTTGACATGTGCCCTCTACTTTCATCAACACCTTGTTGCTGTGCTGTGCTTGGTTGCAATTGGTCAACTGGGTCGTCATGTGATCTAGTTCTATTCAGTGGTTGGCTATTCCTTTCTGGCAACAAAGATTGACTGTGGCTTCCACTCTGTGATTGGCTAGCACTAGTGGAAGCTGCTAAAGTGGAAGGTACAGTCTCCTGTTCTGATTGATTAACTTGTACAGTCTGCTGCACTGATTGGTCAATTTGAATCTCTTGATTTCCTGCAAAAGTCCGATGAGGAACCTGATGTGAAGTATTGCTATCGTCATCTTCATCGTCACCAAAAAGTGACTCCCCTGAATCAATTATTGTCTCGTCACTGTCTTCATCAGGCTGTTGAATTATAACCACATTTGGATAAAACCCTTGAGCTGTCAACCTTTCTGATTGGCCAGCAGCCTGATTCCTTACTCTTGATTGGCTACCTTCATTTTCAGACTCGCTTTCAGTGTCTGCTTCATCTTCCTCTGGATCATACGTGACAACAGTATCATCATTATCATGTATGTCAGGACTGGATTGATTTCTATCACCAGTATCTACTTCCATTAACTCCTCCTCAATTGGATATCTTGACATTGTACAGAAAGAGTCAAACTCAACCACTTTGAAATCATGTCTGAATAAACAAAATAATGAAGAAACTAAATCTTAGTTAGTTATATAATGTTTTCATGCATAGTATTTCGGTGTATCACTGGCTATGATGAGTTCATAGTCCACTTTCTTCCTGACATACATGTATATGTATATGGAATTCGTTTTACCTCCATAGTCAAAACAACCATGGGCTGATGAAAGGCTTTTTTTATAATCGAGATTTCATTATCGTTACCGAAACAAGAGTGTGTGCTGAATGATTGAAAGCAAGTCATATTAGAAGAGAAGTCTCGTCCATCAATGCAATGGACGAATTGTTATGAAACTCGGTTGAAAACCGAAACCGAAAATCCATTGATCGACACACATATACCCGAAACCTTCGTTTCATTTTAACATTAATGCGCTATTTACTTATTATCGTGTTGCATTTAACTTGCCTTATTTAGACACTCTTTGCCAATGCAGCAAAATCAACACGAACAATATCGCCCAGTCTTCGAAAAGGCCGCCATGTTTCACAACCAAGGGTAAAGGGTCACAATGACCTAACTTACATGAAAATATTTAGCTTTTTGAATTTATGCATTGATTCTTCCTAATTTTATTGAAAAATATAAAATATAAGTTGAAAGAAAGGTAAATCAAATGTAGTTCCAAAAGATTATGGGATAACAATGTAAAACAATGATCAAATATGATCTTATGTATATACTTTGCCCAGGAACGAGGACATACATTATCAAAATGGCTGCCAACCAGGGAACTTGGTACCAGGAATCGGCACAGGTAAATATTTACAATTTTTTGTCGTAAGCGGCAACACTGAGTCGAAATTGTTCCTCGATTAAGATACTGTATATTCAAAAATACCGATTTCGTTTTCCGTTTGTGACGTTTCCTCTCCGTCTTCACGTTCTGTAAATTTTGATGTCGTTGTCGCTGTTGACGTGGCCGACACTGTGTGCAGTGCCACTGCACTGTCAGAAAACTTTTGTGTGTAACATTTCTAGACCGCTGATCAATTGCCAGTCCCTCTATCGCGAACAATATATCCAATGGGACTTTGGAAGTAAATTAAAACAGAAGATAGCATTTAAGTTACTGGGGGAATAGCTGAATATTGATATTTGATTACCATAATATTTATAATATGATGGATAAATACTATAATCCGTAATCGATGAGTTTGTGCTTGTATTTTTGTAAATACACCATCAATAAATTCATAACATAACATAACATAACATAAGAATATCTATATCCTAAACCACTGCCACTATTAAACTAACTACCTCAAGAAGCTCACTGTGCACCCCGACATACAAGCCTGACATGCCATCAAACCTGCACTGAATGCTATTAGTCTATTACATGTAATACAATGGCTCCTTAGACTTGGTATTTTGTTTGTACACATACCAGAAAGAATCCTTGTCTGTGGTTTCTATTGCTCCACACATAAACCTAGACTATGTATTTGACAACCAGTATTGGTGCTTGTACATCAACGATACAAAATATATAACACTACATTATGTGAATATTGCAGTACATATTTCAAAAGTTATCCTAATGTAAGCATTTATTTCATTTACTGTAATTTAATTCATTGAATGAATGAACTTTTGTTAGTTATAATTTTGATTTATACATCTTACATGAGGTCTTCAATTTTCCTTATTTCTATAGTGAAAATTTTTCAGGGAAACCATGTTAGTCCATAAGGAAAGGTCCAAAACAAAGTGAAATATTTGAAGTACAATTCAAGGTATCTCTTGTGAGGAATGAATTTTGCTTTTTGAATTTATGTGACACATGTAATTCCTGACAGCTCTAATATTTGTATACAAACTACAGAGTGTGAAAATATTAGTATACCTTTAACGTGTGTGCATTATATAAGTTCTTTTTCTGTGTGTATTTTTATTAGCAGCAGGAGAAAGAATCGGCTGTGATTGAGTTAGGTACAATCGATGATGATGACTCAAGTACTGCTGACAGTGATGGCTTTAGTACTAGGAAGAAAGCCCTAGACAGCGAAACAGATGAAGAAATGGGAGAGAGCACTGGTCAATTCATAGGAACAACTGCAGCAAATTTGGTGTGTACATTATAAATTTAGCCAGGTTCTACATGTTCACTGCCAGAACTTTTCACTTTAAATCATGTTTTCATTTTTTAAAGAAAGTTTATTAACTAAAGCCAACAACAGATGTACATCCAATTACAGTCATCCAACATGTTTTATATTGAGGCTAATTGTATATGTATTCTATGTAAGACATAGATACTGGTATCAGTTGTTTGGTATCAGTTGTTTGTAACTGTGTTTAATTTATGGTACGTTATAGATGTGGCAAGCAGGCAAGCAGCAAGCACAAAAAGCATTTAATATTTATGGAAATATAGATATTCTTAGACCATACTTTGACGTGGAACCAAAAGAAGTTGTAAATAGGTAAGGTTATCCTCATCACTATCTCAGAACAAACAATGTTGGTGAATTTTTAGAATTTTTAGTTATGTTCAGTGTTCACTTTCATCATTCATTTGCATTCAGGGTTGCAAATAAACTAATACTCAATTCATTTCAAAAAATTTACTCAGAGATACAATTGTATAATTCGTTGATATTTTCCTGTTTTTTGCATGTATTTTATTCTAATATCTTGCAGTTATTGAAATAATTTGTAACCTTTTACAAGTATGATGTCGACAGGAGATTCAGAGCTAGGGATTAGGATTTTGTGTTACCCCGAGTTTTGTTTTCATAAATCTGTAGTTGAAGTTGTGTCACTACATGACAATCAGGGACCTATGCTCTGCAACTTGGATAGAATAGTATGCTAGGGACCCATTTCTTGTCAACTTTATTTCACAGTAAAACATTACCAGACTAAGTATATAAATGTATGTATTACAGTAACCAGGACCTTTTGAATTGTTAGCCATGAACTAAGGCTATAGACTGTAAGATGCATTATGTTGTGCAGCCCTATCAGGCTTCTAACCCATGTACATGTAAGAGTGGTAGTAGATAGTGTGGCATGAATGTTGTATTTTACAGACTACCAATATGGCTAGTACATGTACTTTGTTTAAACATTAGATTCATTGGCTTGTACAAGTTGTAGATCCTCTACTCTGAGATACACCTTGGACAGGTAGTATTAAAGTTTACCAACTTTAATAGTATACCCATGTTATTGTTGGTTACAGATTAATTCATGCATTTATCCCACAAAAAGTCACAACAAAACCACAGGTTAGTACAAAATGTATGTGTATTTTATAGTATCTTTGAAAGGTAATCACTTTCTGACACTAACAAGGTAATAATAATAATAATATAATAATAATAAACTTTATTGTAACCTTATCTATATTTCCAGATATCAGTACAATACAATAAAGTAAAAAGAAAAATACTTTTATTGACCGCACACAAATAAAGAGTAATTTCACATTGTGAAAATCAACACGGCATATTGCTTATACAGATAGTGATGAGCCTCTGAGGCCAGATGTAATCAGAGGGCCTGAAAAGTAGTAAATGTATTTGTCTAATGTATATCACGAGGCAGCTGGTATATTTTTGTTCAAATGATATTCTCAAATTTTGAATCCATGTTGAATAAATTTGCTTATTTCAACTAATGTATTTTTGTCTTTTACTTTAAGAATCTTTATGAGATTCTCATTATTCGTGCTTGTACCAGAATATGCTTGTTATTTCCCAATATTTATCTTAATTCAGCCAAAGAAAATACAAGTGACGTAAGGGGGACTTTGTCACTACAAATTGCTAGACAAGTGGTGACAAAACCCTTAGGTTACAAGTGTTTTCTGGCTGAATAAAGAACTATTTTTTTTATTGAACTTGGCTTCTGTATGGTATAATAATCATTATTCTTCTGTTCAATATGTTTTTCATTGACTTATAAGAACTACATAAATAGGATGGGGGCTAGAGGTACTTGGTGAACAGTAACAGTAAAACCAAGTCCAAAATTTAAAAAAAAAAAAGTAGTATGTATGAGTCTATAGGGACACACAGGAAATTTGCTTGAGTTGAAAGATATTGCATTTATTTTCAGATATGTTGAAGGTGTATATAAAGATAGCTAATTGTCAATATATGCAACTCTTATAAAGTTTACAAAATGAATGATTGTAATGTGAAATTAATTTCTCTTTGACAGAAAGTAGCTGGGGAGCTATATGGACCTCTTATGGTTGTGTTTACATTAGTTGCCATTATACTTATGGGTATGAAGTCATCGGGGCATACAGTGGTAAGTTTGGGAAATCCTTTATGTTTATATTACGATGACCTTTTTTTTATGTTTCTCATTATTTTTTCATGGCAACTATGATTCGGTCGGTCAGTCAATTTAGAAAAAAAAAGTAACAAAACCAAAAATCATCTTCTTCATGTTTATCTGCCCCTCCTTTTCCTCCTCTCTACTTTCTTTTTTATTAGATTCCTGGTAACAAGCCCTTTCCCAGCATCTCTACACAATTGGCATGTTCTCATGAGAACATGCCAATAAGCTCACAATTATAAAGGCTGAAAGAAAATCTTATATCAGTATATGTGTATTTGGTAATTGCGTTTCACACATTGCTCAGTGTAATATATGCTATATACAGCAAGTATATGAAACCATTTCTCAGTATTAGAAAAATGTAGTAATGTCACATCGGCATGTTAATGTCACATCGACATGTTATGAAAATGTTATGATGAAAACTCATCTGTGCAAGCTTTCAGTCTAAGTTCACGAATTTAACTTCGTATTGCACCGAAATTTTCAATTAGCTCACCAAAGCTTTCACCAGGAGCTAATTGAAAATTTTGGTGCAATACGAAGTTAAAGTCACAAACATTGTCATGAAGATTATTTTCTTAATTTGATGTTACAGCTATGTACATGTATATGTATAAATGTAAATGACTTTGCTATTCAGTTAACCAAGTCACAGTCACTAAATGTTCTAATATGTATTTAATATTTCTTGTGACAGAGAGAAGGTACATTGATGGGCACAGCATTTGGTATTTGTTTTGGATATTGGATTCTTGGTTCGGCTCTAATCTATACTATTGTCTATGTGTGTAATACACATATCACAATGTTACAAGTGTTATCACTTACAGTAAGTAATCACAAGTCATGCTAATTATACAATCAACAAAGTATTTGTGTTGATCAGGACTATCAATATAACAGTATTTACAAGAACAGCTGGAATGTACAGTAACATATTTTATTAGCCTCTGAAGGTGGAGGCTATTGGGATGGGCTTTGTCCATCCGTCTATCCATCTGTCCATAATACATTATTTCTCAGGTATGCAATATCTTTCAAATCTAGCACAAAGGTGACATATCACATGAGACATATGCACTTCAATGTCTTTGTTGGTATATGCAAATTTGACCGTATGACAGCCATGTTTGCAGTTACAAGTCATTATTTAATGCATAACTCAACAACTGTAATTCATAGAGACTCCATTCAAGCGTCTACCCCCATATTATCAGATGCAAGCAATGTTTTGAGGCCTTGACCTTTGAACTTGCCCTTGACCTTCAGGGCCAATTATCAAAATGAAATGTAAGACCAACACAAAGTTGGTTATAATGATGTGAAGAAGTACCCTGTCTAATGTTGCGTTAAGTAAAGTACATCACATATATCTTACCATACTCTTTTTTAGAATTACATAATGTTGAAATGTTTTGATCTCTATTTTCATTACAGGGGTATGGGTTAACAAGTCACTGTATTGTATTGCTATTAACCACAGTCCTCCATAGTACAGAATCTCATCTCTTGTTTTATTTCCTGTGGCTAAGTGTTGGTGGTATGGCGGCACTCAAAATGGTACGTTGCCATGGTTTCATCCTTCTGTTATAAGGCAAAGGATACCTAGTGAATTCACTATGTTGAATTACAAACTTGGATATTGAATGAGATAATATGCATTGGTTTCATTTCACTCATCAGTATAGAGCTGGTATTGATCAGAACTTAGTGGGAGTGATGTACATGTATAGGCCTTTCTGTTCCTAAATTCTACTGTTATTGTAATAGCATAACAATACAAGCAGTCGAGAATATGTTTGGCAGAAGTTATCTATCGAGGACTGCATGTCACTTCAGCCTTAGGTCTGATTGATGCCAGCTCTGTATCTATAAAGTTAAGTGAATAAAAATGATACATTTTATATTCTGTAACATCCAAATTTTGATTAAAAAATAGTGAATTCACACAAGGTATCCTTTCCCTGGTAAATTAACCGTATACCAAAATACACCCTTATACTGATTAGGACTGACTTTCAAGATGTAACAAAGGTATTAAATTAGATTGTCTATCTGCTTTTGATTCAGACAACAGATTTATTTTTGAAAGTTATTCGTGATTATTATCGAGATATCAGTCAATTTGGTGTACTCATCAAAGTATAGAATAATACTAAAATCTGATCAGCCAAATTTCATAGTTCAAATTTCAATTTTCATGGAATCTTCAGTTTTTGAAAAAAAAAAACAAGTTGTATTTCATTCCTATTCATTGTTCATTATTTCATTGCTTTGAGTAAGTGTAAATCACTATCTAAAAAAATATCTTTGAATTTTGAATTTTGTTTTGATCACTAACCACAATACATTGTGTTTTCAGGTGACAATCTATGTATCCAGGACACATGGTAAAAGTCAAAAGTTAGTCATAGCTGGAGTTATCGTGGCGCTTCATTTACTGTTCCTTTTGTACCTACACTTTTCTTATCATAAGATAGCTGAAAGTGAGTAGAAAATTTTGAACTTTTTCCAAATAACATGATTTTGCTTATTTTTACCCATTTGCATAATATGTAATTTATGTATACCCTGAATATGATGTAAAACAAGTCATAACTGAGCATTGGCTGTAGTGAAAAAAAGAAGACATTTTCAGACAGTTGCATGAATAATTAAGGGTATAAGCTTGTATTACAGAGTTTCAGTTTTGTGACTCAAGTGGGTCTCATGTGACCCACTACTGCTACTGATTGTATTTATACACATTTCAAAAATGCCACCCTCTCTGACTTTGTGATACTGATGACATGCAGGAAAGAAAACCAAGAACTTTGCACAAACCTACCTAAAGCATTAAGTTGGTTCTTGCTACCAGAAATGATAGTTTGTCAGGTATTTTACAAGTAAATTCACATGTTTTGGCATAACTAGCGATTTCTCACAACACATTTATTTATTGTAATCTTCCATCCTGTCAACCACACGTTTTGTTTGATTTGACCCCTCTTAATAATTTCAAAATTGTATCAGAAATAGTGCCTTCTGTGATGGGCTGGCTGGAGAAAGACTCTCGGAGTTGAAATCTATTTAGATGTCTTATCCTGTGTTGCTACATTATGTCTCATTTATACTGCATTGCTAGAGGGTGCCATTTATTGGAAATGTTCAGTCAATCCAGTGTATTATTGGTATTGATAATAAGATGGGTGCTCTATTCTCATGCTGTGTCTTAAACGTGAGGGTGCTGGTAGAATGTAAGGGGCACCCATAAAGATTGGAGCTCATGTGGATTTTAACACTAGTAATGGTAAAATCCACATTCAGAATCTGAATTGAATTGAATCCATGAAGTGTTAACTCGTATAGACAGTGAGAGAATACAGCACCAACCTTCTTGTCAGTACCAGTCCTTTACTGCATGTTTTGATGAAAGCAGAACTTTATGGTCAATATCTGCATGAATTTGCATGCTTATCCTATATAGAAACCAGGTGGATGATCTAGTGTATAGTGTATAGTGTGATGACATTACACTAAGTCGTCATGATTTTATATCTGTGTGTGTGTGTGTGTGTGTGTGTGTGTGTGTGTTGTGTGTGTGTATGTATATGTGTGTGTCCATGCCTGTTAGTCTGTGTCTGTGTTTGTCTAGTATATAGTATTAGTAGTATAGTCATATTGACTTCCTAGTTCCTACATCATTATTTTTACACTGATAACTAAAATAAATAGTACAATTACTAACCCTTCATTTCTGTCCACCTAAACTACTAATAGTCCATTCATTCTACACCTTTGTCTCTTTCCCTTGTAACTACTTTAGTATTATGTGTGTAGAAGTACCAACTGTGTGTTTTATTTTCATAACTTTACTTACATACAACCCAAACCATAGGGTCTATGTCCCAACATACTCTTGTTTTTTGTTTACTAATCATATGTAATATGTGTATATTGCAACTATTGTTGTATAAGGAGGAATACTTACAATAAGTAACACTGAAGTAAAGCACTTTCTCTGTGTGCTACATTCAATTATAGAATTCATATCAAGTGTACAAGTATATTGTTTCAAAATTGGTTTATGTACAAGCCTGGCATGTAATGTGGTCAATTAGCCAATGAAACTGTATACTTTTACACTTGATGTGAACGCTATAGTATAAACGATTGTGGTACATACAGAAAACTTTGATGTTATGGGTTGTTAAAACGCAGTGCTGAAAACACTGTTGTTTTGTACCCATATAAACAAGATGCACTTTGTATGTTGATAATAAAGGGGAAGTAAAATGTGGCCAGAACTATTATAAATAAATTTATGTTTATTTATTTATTTGTAACATATTTTGTATTATAACAGTGGAAACTTTATAATAAATGTAGGTACAGGATAAAGAAATCAACGTATACACCTTGACACACAACCATTTTAATGATATGTATAAGTTGTCATACAAAGAAACAGATTTGTATGTTTCTTTCAAAGAAATATTTTAGAGTCCAAAAGAAATTAAATAGGTAACCTTACATAATAAACTTTAAAAGTAGTCATTTTAGAATCCAATATGACCACCGATTATTGTTACATTGGACTTGATGGGAAAATAAAAGATTCACAAATTTCCTTGAAACAAAACAGTGAACCCCAGAGGACCAGGAACAAGATTTGATATGGCAAGGTTTCGGGGAAAATTGAAGAACTTTGATTTTCCAGGAAATTTATCCCTGAGGTGCATTCTAAATTGAAATGGTTAATAATTTGATAGGTGATCCAGCACAGTCTTCATGAAACTTGATGAGTTGAGTTTTGTGCAGACCAGCCATCTCTTGCTTTTTTTTGCTTTTGTTGTTGTTGGTATTTGTGTATTCTTTGTTAGTCGTGTACATATGATTGTACACATACATGTAGTATCAGAGTATTTGTGGTCATCATACTGTATGTAATGTAGTACTGCTGATAAGTTACATCACAGATCTGTTTTTGATGTAAGGATACCGATCACTATTAGTCAGTGACAAAGTCAGAAAGCGTGTTATGTTGTTTCTGTTGGCCATGATGGGTCAGTAAAGAAGAAAATCTTAGAAATAATATGTGCAGACAGAAACACAAGTTTGAAGTGTTCCATGCTTGTATTGTAGATGTTATGGTACATAGACCCCACTCTATTATACAAGTGGATCCGCCACAAATTCCTGATAGGTTGGAACGAGATACACGCGTCCAGGAAAAGGTGCAAAATGCAGCCCAGGAAGTCTTAGAGGAAGCCGTGAAAAGTGTAAATAAAGCTGCACAACGTATGTCACTCAGATTTACATCATGAAATTCCATTTAGACATAACTGTTTCATTTCATGAAACTAATAATTACCACTGGTCATGATTCTATTATCTAAAAATTATTTCACTGTTTCAAAGTAAACTGTAAATATCATATTTAACATACCTAACAATTTATGTTTCAATACATTAGTAGAGTCTGCAGTTATAATTACGTGTAGTATATTTCTTCTTCTTTTTAAAGTTTTGTGGACAATATATTAACCTTCCTGACAATCGATTTTTAACATTGGGTGTGAAATAATGTAGGCAATGACTGAACCAGGGTTCTCCCTTGACCATTGTAATAATATTAGATCATACCCATCTGTGATTGGTCTTAAAACAGAAAGAAAGATTTAGTTTAAATCTTTTGTATGCTAATTTAACATACATGTACTTCAACCAGTATTTTATAAGGGGAGAACCCAAAATAAACTATTTTGTAAATCCTTGAATCTTGAAAGACCCCTGACTGCATTCCCTTAAATCCCTTCCTAGATGTTGGTGAAGCAGTCCAGGAAAAACTGAAAGAAAATGCTGATAATAATGGGAATGTGGTTGAACAAATAAAGGATACAGCGGAAAAGATTCAAGAAGTAGCCAATGATGCTATAGGAAATGACCCTGACCTTGACCCTGTCGTTGTAAATCCCCCAGTTGATATAGCTAACCAATAGTCCCAATAATGGTAAATTTTACTTTCTAGTTTTATGCTGTCCTTCTTGTTTTGTTTTCCTTTCCCTTGAACTTTTCTCTGGCTCAACACTAGTGAAAATCCTCTCACACAAACTGACACAGAACTCTTGCATATTGATATAAGTTTTACTGCTAGTGTATATGCCAAGGTGTAGTCATCGAAGACTAGCTTGTAGAACACAAGGGTGTCGACTTCCACTCCAACAGCAAACTCTGATCTTAGTCTGCAATCTAACCAAAATGCAAATACTTGTACTGATTCTCAGAGTAGCATTTCTAGTGTTTGAATGATTACCATATATACTGTAACTCTTACCAGCTTCAAGAACTATTCACAAATATTTGAATATGTACTAAGTGAACAACACAGCTACCTTGGGCATGAACATTTGAAAGATTATTTTTAACTACAATGCAGGGACGTGGTCAAAATTATCACCTCTTTGTTATTACATTGCAAGGAAAATCTATATTATAGAGATTGCATAATAATTATCAATATCATTGAAGTGAGGTTTGAGGATGATTTGCCAAGGTCTAATATTCATTCTTTATTATACATTTTGGCAAAACAAGTTGAGTATATGAATTGTTATCAAACGTTTTTGTACCAATATTGTAAGAGTTCTGTGTCACACTTTGCAGCATAATATTCAGTTAGAAGTATCTATTTTATAGATTCAATCAGTCAATTGATTGATTGATTGATTGATTGATTGATTGATTGATTAAATTGACAGAATGATTGACAGTTTATACATTTCCTGTATGCTTTGTGTTGAATTATCAGTTTGCATGGGGCGATAAAGGTAATATTACCCAGTGTGTAAATGTGGGAGATAATGATGATATTACATGGTGTGCAATGTGGGATATAATCTGGTTACATGGTGTATGAATGTAGGGGATATAATGTTAATATCACATGGTGTATTAACATGGGATACAACATTAATATGATTACATGGTGTACGAATGTGGAATATAACATTAATATTGCACGGTGTATGAATGTAGGGTATTATAATGATATTCCATTGTGAAGTATAATGACATTATTCTATAGTATTGAATGCTAAACGTGGTAAGAATAATACCAGCTTATAAAGTTGAATGTATGTACATATATGACATGGCACAAATGATAGACAGTTTGCTGGTTGCACCTTGTAAAACAGTATGGTGGTTGGGATATATGAAACAATTAGTTTCTAGTTTGTCACTCTTTTTGCCATGAACATATTTTGTTGCATTTTTGTCATCGTGTATTGTACACATCTGTACTGTTATTTTGATAGAGGTAAATCCAACAATAAGTCATATTATTCATGTTGTTGTTTTGGTAAATTACATATCAAACAGAAGAAAATAAGCTATGCAGAATCAACAGTCAGAACGGGTATAATTGTTGCTTGAGACTCGCTCTCTCACAGTGAAGACCAACTACTTGTGCTTGGTATAGTCCACTCTAAGTGTACAGTCATGATGGGATGCATGTTTTGTTTTGTATGTCAAAATTATTGAAGGAAATGTCTTTCGAGTTCTCCTTGCTTATAAAGTCATCCTCTGCAAGAGACAGGTACATGTATCACAATGTACATAAATACAGTGAAAGAGATGCACACATGCGACAGTTGTATTATTACAATGTATATATATCACCCCTACATGAGACAGACACATGCAGTAATTGTATTACAATGTATATAAATCTACTGCAAGAGAGTCACTTGCAACAATTGTATTACATAACCCTTGGCAAGAGACAGTCACATGCAACAATTGTATTACAATGGCGGTATATATCACCCTCTGCAAGAGACAGACACATGCAACAATTGTATTACAATGTATATAAATCACACTCTGCAAGAGACAGACACATGCAACAATTGTATTACAATGTATATAAATCACTCTCTGCAAGAGACAGACACATACAACAATTGTATTACAATGTATATAAGTCTACTGCAGGAGAGTCTCTTGCAACAATTGTATTACAATGTATATAAATCACCCTCTACAAGAGACAGACACATACAACAATTACAATGTATATAAATCACTCTCTGCAAGAGATAGACACATGCAACAATTGTATTACAATGCATATATATAACCCTCTGCAAGCGACAGACACATGTAACAATTGTTTCAAAATGTATGAAAATCATCTTGTGCAAGAGATGGAGCAATTATATCCACTCTGACTGTCAATTCTGAACAGCTTAGTTTCTACTGTTGAATATGCTTTTTCTACCCATGCATGAACCATGTTTTGTACATGTAACCATAAGAATACAGTGATTGCAATCTTCTGATGACTTAGAGTCTGAAAATATATTTATTGGGAAATTTTTCCTAATATTGATGTTGCAACATCTCTACAATTCTTTCTTTCTTCATAGTCATATTATCAATGAGGTGATGGGTAACATCTGATAAATTAATCATTGTTTTCATTTCTTACATTATATTTGTTTGTTTCACATTTAATACTTGGTTAACATCTCCCATCTGTATCAATATAATGATGAACGATTTGTAAGTTCATCAAATGATAATGTTTACATTGATGTTTACTATGCTATAGTATTTCACAGTAAGGTTTGTGTGCATCTAACAACATTTATTGTAGTTGTTGCAGTGTGAAATTAGTTTTCTAATAATTATAATACTAATGCTGCTACTTTTCAAAGATAACAACATTAGCAATGACCCAATGTGCAAATTTATGTGTCAACTTCGATATGAACATAATCAATTGGAAAAAAAGGAATGAAATGTTCTGCAATAAATGAGTACAAAATAACTATAACGTCCAACCTAGTTTCACATTATAGTATGTTTCACCGAGAATTTCAAAACACTATAAACAGCTATATTGACTATCCATCCAGTCATGCAGGGATTTTTTGTTCTTGCCATTCACCTACCCACACCTGGCATTTCCCTACAGGTCAGTTACTTGAAGCTTCTGCCAGAAATGAGGTGCAAATTCTTATTGGGTTGTCAATTTTTCCCACTGTGAGATGCCGTTAATAGTGTCAGCATGTGATTAGAACCAACTGGGAGGGTTGAGCTATATGATGTATAGGTAATAACCATATTTAGTTGTCAATGCGGGAAATCATAATCTAATTTTAGGTTTCAATAAACAGCCACTAGCAAAATGCCAGGCGTGGTAGGAGAAATGCGAGAGCAGAAACCCCCACACACCTGGATTCTAGGCTATACTTACTACCAAATACTGTTGTGGCAATGGCTCATACTAAAGTTCAAATATCTACATTTATACTTTAGAACCATTTATTGCAGAAGATATAAAAAAAAAAGATGTGAAAAATAAGTTTTGAAAATTATGTAACCTTTTGTTTCAAGGCTTTGTGTGGTATTTTATAAATAGCGGATGTATGCTGTCAACTTCCTCTAGATTTACAGTGAATTGTGTAAGTAATAATTCTGATGTGTCGTTTGTCTTTTCTGTCCGCCAGCAATTGGTTAATCCATGGATAAAGGCTGATGTGAAGTGTATATATAGTATATGCATACTATGTAGCAACTACCATGCATGAAGTCGAATACTATCAAACAGACTGTACTGTCCAAATGTTGGCTTCATCTGTATTACCACTGATATCAGAGCTGTACAGTGACACTGCTTAACTATACTGATCTCTTGGAACAGTTTGGTACATGAGTTTTAGGGATGCTTCCTAAATACTGAATATTGCTGTACTTTGATTGCAAATGTCAACTACACAAACTTGAAGTTTTTTGAGTTACATTTGGCTCCTCTTTTCACTTGATATTATAGGTACAATATTTTTCTTATTTATAAAGTTGTACAAATAAGTGTAAATATATGATAGATAAAAACTACACTGTGTTGAATTTTTAATTACAAATGATAATGAATGAAGGGGGAGGTGGTAAATCAGAATGGTTGATTAAAAGTAACTAGCGCCCTCTAGAGTTTGAAATGTTAGCTCAACATTTTGCAAGAATATTTTTACATACATGTATTTATAGCATGGATAAGCAAATGTCATTATATGAGAGATATAAACCAACACAGCTAATCTAACTGTCATGATGGCAAGTGTTCTAATTAATTATTGCCTTTATGAGATTGCCAAGCCTCACATTCAAGTGCTATAGCTGTCCCCACAAAACAGAGATAAGTGTCGTCATATGCCACCAGCTGATCTATACTTTTAGAAAAACAAATCAGGTGATTCATAAGGGAGATGAATTGTAATATTTGAACTAGATTTATGACTTACTGATCATGATGAATGAATTGTAAGGGTTAACAGGATTTTCAAGTTTATTTCAGAATTTAATATCTGTTTATTTCATGCACCAGATCAAGTGTAGATATTGTTGTAATGCAAGTACAAACGTTTTGTTTTAACAGATGCATGGAAGTATACTTTTCATGTACGCTTCAAATATAGGTTGGGGTTGTAAATGAAATCTTGTAATAAAACATGCCATTATATAACTTTGATTTTGTCTGTGTTTGTTATTTCGTTATCGTAACATTGCCTTTGTTTGTTTACCAGATTTTGTCTCCCACATGACATTACATACAAATAGAATACTAAAAGACATAGACACGACTGACATGTTTTGGTGATATGATAATACAAATATTGCAATGACAAAAACAGACTAGGGACAATAACTGTTTTGAAACACATTAACTGTATTAAAGACATGTCATGTTATTCTGCCCTCACTCACCTGAGAAGGGTTGACCGATGTGTGAGGGCGCCCCGTCATGGCATACCTTACAAACTGACAGACTAGAGTTTGCTAAAATGTTGTATTAGAACAGGACAAGAAGATCAGGAGGTGCAGTTATGTAGTTAAGAACTACTCGTGTATTAATGTGCTTCCATGATGTATACTGCCATCTACAGGCGACCTTACATTCATATTCATGTTTCATTGAAAACTTTCCCATCGCAGATATATATTTATCCTAAATTATCAAAAATCCCCTCTACATTTTATTTTTCTGCATTAAAAACTTCTAAACTATGATTTACTTGGGCCATGGACATGTGTTGCTATCGACAATACAAAGAAACTGACATTTTTCACTGTTACATGATCAGTCGTTTTCACACTGCAAACAGCCCCAACTAGCTACCAATCTGAAATATTGGCTTGGTATGTAATCCCAGCCCAGGTCTGTATGGTACGCTGTGATGGGGCGCCCTCACACATCAGTCACTCTAATCATGGAAAGTTTGAAATTTTTATTTTTTTTATTCATGTCGTGTTGAAACAGAAAATTACAGGTATCAGAAGCACAGACAAGTAAGAAATGGATCAGCAACAGGTATTGTTCTGTGGTGTTACATGTAACAGGGGGATTATAAGCTCTGTCATCGTCTCGGGGAGGCTGCAAGGATATCTTTTGTTCAAACATATGCCGAAAGCTATCGAATGACCCTTGACTTGCTCTTTGCTTTCCATAGCAATACCCCCTTGTCCATGGCTAGAAGGAAGCAGCCAGTACTGCTGAAGCCTGATGTATTGGCTGAACAGCAACACGACGTATCTGCAGTCTAAGCTCCATTATGTATACACAGTATATTGTTATAAAAATATATGACTTGCAAGGGCGCCATCTATTTTTTCTAGAAGCATTTTACACTACCCCAACTTTTTTAAACTACAAGTCATTGGTAATGACATAGTCCCCGCTATAATTGGGTTTTAAGGAATTATCACTACTCTGATCACGCAACAACATTTGTGAACCTAAAACAAACAGACTTAGATATGTTTGTTGGACATGGAATATGCCTCCAACAATAAAGGATTGGTTGGGTATGGGGGATCATATCATGATGAAAATGGAGTCTGAGTTATGGCTTTGGACATGGAAAATTCACAAACAAAATGGCTGCCAGGCAGCCATATTGGATCGTATCACGACGAAAATGGATATGCACATGTATGTCATAGAAGACTGTCCTAATACCAACTTTAAATGAGATCTGTTCAAGCATGTCTGAGTTATGGCTTTGGACATGAGAATTCACAAACAAAATGGCTGGCAGGCAGCCATATTGGATCGTATCACGACGAAAATGGATATGCACATGTATGTCATAGAACACTGTCCTAATACCAACTTTGAATGAGATCTGTTTAAGCATGTCTGAGTTATGGCTTTGGACATGGAAAATTCACAAACAAAATGGCTGGCAGGCAGCCATATTGGATCGTATCACGACGAAAATGGATATACACATGTATGTCATAGAACACTGTCTTAATACCAACTTTGAATGAGATCTGTTCAAGCATGTCTGAGTTATGGCTTTGGACATGAAAATTCACAAACAAAATGGCTACCAGGCAGCCATATTGGATCGTATCATAAAACAAATTGACGTGCATATGTATGCCATAGTATGTTGCCCCTGAACCAAGTTTGAAAAAAATCGGTCCAGGCATCTCCAAGAAACAGCTGCGGACGGACGGACGGACGGACGGACAGACGGAACCCAATCCATAAGTCCCCGTTCCGGGGACTAAAAAACGTCATCTGCCAGTCAGTCCCAGCTTGTGTCCTCTCGTTCCCATCTGCCTCCCTTCTATGTCTCCCTGTCTGTATAGCATCTCTCCTGTGTCTCCTGTCTCCCAGTGTGTGTGTGTGTGTGTCTCTCTCTCTCTCTCTCCAAACTCATGGTGGCGCTATAATTTTCTAAGTTCAGGACACTCTTAGAAATGTATCACTTCAAAAACTACAGCAAAAACATACCGCAGTCACTTCATTTTAGCTAATCTTACAAAGCATTTTTATTCAAAACACACAAAATCTGACTGTTTTCATAGTTACATGATGTAGAAATAGTAACCCCTTCTGTTGTTGATACCAAGAAAAAACAAACATGATATTCAGCAAAGAAAATAGTTACAATACAGAGGATACAATAAAATGTATGCTGTTTGGGAAAAAAAAAACAATATCTGAAAAAAATGACACAGTTTTAATTTCAAATGACAATATCTGAACTATAACAACAAGAATATAATAATAATAATAATAATAAACTCAGAACATCGAACATTACTGGGAAAAAAAATTTCAATGCAAAAATAAAAGTTTCAAAGTACTATGGTTATCTAAGAATTTTCATAACTAACTTGTTATTGGTTTTCATTTATGTGTTTAGATGGACAATAGCTCAGTTATTGTTAAAATCTCAAGACTTGGTCTTTTCGGCTACCTGTGAAACACTGTCAAAAAAACCTAGTAAAAACTTACAAACCTGTGGTGAACACCCTTAAAAATACAATTCATTACAATAATACCTTGAAGCACTGGTTTATTTATAATTAATATTTGCTGTGCAAAGCATTTGCTCATAGCTGTGCAGTACTTTTTTTTAGCTGAATAATATTTTTTTCATTACTTTACATTTTTTTTTAACCAAGAGCAAAAAAAGTTCCAAGTTCATCTATTGCTTGATGATGCCTGTTCATGCACCAAAGATTCTATACAACTCATTCTGCATCAGATCAGAACTTTAAAATATACCATCGGATCCACTCTACATTTTTTTTTCTCAATAATCTCCAACCCCCACCCCCGTACCATCTTAGTATCTGTACCCTCCCCCCTTTGGAATGGAACAGCAGTCCTCCAAATTTATACAGGTTTGTTTGTGTTTTTGGTGAAACTGTGATGTGCCCATGATTCACGTACACACAGCATGCATACACGATAATTTGGTTCAGCTATGTTTAAGCACGACTCATGGCACCATTCAGTGATCAAGGCATCACCAAATTTTCAAAGTTATTTAGAAAATTCAGATCCTCTCTCTGTGCAACAACAATAAGATTGCTGTACATGTACTAGGATATTAATACCAGTACAGACAAATCTATCAGGATCACTTACACAAACAACTTTCTTTTAGATCTCGTAAGTCCTCCTTGCGATCAGTTTGGTCATGCCTTGATCATGCCAGCAGACTTGACATTGCGACGTAACAGCCTCCAAGCGAGGCTGAGGCAGTGCTTTGGTGGTCGATCACAGACTATGCATACCAAGATAAAGTCAACTTACAGCTAAATCGTTGACGTCTATCCCCTAAATGACTACAATAATACTAACATACAACAGAAACCCAACATGCACTGAAACACAACTTTTGAAATGATATGTCCTGCTTAGCATTTTTATCAATTATTTCATCAATTCATCTTTTCTCTTATTTTGTAAATAAACGTACTGTCTTCCTACACAACAAAATTACAGATTCAAATGCTCATGAAAAAGCTAAAAACTTACCAAGGCACAATTGTATAACCTTTATTCCATTCTTTTCAGTATTTTTTTTTGTATAACTTTGCAGCATGGGTCTGATGAACTTCTTCGGGTATGTTTTGACAAATGAAATGCCAACATTTATATTGTACTCCAGTGAAACAGACAGCCACTTTTAACCGAGGTGTTCAAAGAAACAAGGCAGTTTCTGCCCGATGAAAAGGATCAAAAATGTCAAACTAACTCTCTGCACCACAGACAGCAGAAATCTGAAAATGTGTGCAATTGGAAGTGAAGGTATTTGACACACTTTCCATCAGTCTTTAGGTACTAAACACTTCCAGAATATATCTGATTTGGCTAATACATGTTTTGGTCGACTGAACTTTGAACATCATGTCAAAAACTGCCTTTATGGTGGCTTTAAAGATAGGTATGGAAACAGTATAGCTATATTCATCAAAGTGGTTACGCTGAAAAACTACAGCTAGTAGTAACTAGACAAGTGAATTATTGCAAAATTTGGTCTTGGAAATTTACAAAAGTTTGGAGTAGTTTTGTTAAAATGTTCATATCTTCCTTCTCAGATCACTGAGTATGCTTTTTCTACTATAGATGTAAGCACAGCTTGCTGCCAACTCCCTGGATCCCGTTATCTCATTAGCCTTTACAAACTTGACATACTGTACAGTGCACATTTGACAAGTAAGTTTGTAGGAGTTCAACTGATACAAATAGAATTACAAATCCTCAGTTCATTGGAAGAGAGTTTCATTTAGTGTCATATTAAACCCATGAATCTGCTCCTTGCTGTCCACCATTATCTAAAGGTACTGTGCTTGTTTCATGAGGGTCTTCGTAGTCACGTCTCCTTCTGGTACTCTTCTTGTCACGATCTACTTGGGCGTACACAGGTTCACGTGGATCAACTTGTTGCTGTGGCTCCTGTCATGTAACACAGAATAAGGAATGTAAGTTGTAAGAAAGTTTTGACATCAACTGTGATATTATCATCAACCTAAGGAGTTGGCATCAGAGATAGCTAAGGAATAGAAAAACTGTTAGACTCCCTAGCCTATCTTAACGTTGTATGAGTGACTTCGAAGTGTCCCAAATGTGTAGATTTCTCAAGAAACCCAGTTTAAGTATGTAACTACTGATAGCTGGAAATTCCATCAACATTTTCTCTCTCAAATATTAAGTGTAAAGACAATTCATAGTTTTCATTTGTTTAGTAAACTGATAGTAATATTCAACCACGGTGATCCATGTCACTAGCATGCTAAAAGTTACACAATTTGTGTATGAAGTGTATTGACATTCAACCTTTCGATATCTTGATCAAAGCCATACTTAATTAATCACCTATGTCTTACAGGTACAAGGACATCAAAACAAATGAAATGTCGAGGTGCAAAGATTAAACACACAACATATTGTGTTGTAGGAGAGCATTGAAGGAGTCAGACTCAAGTCCTTCAATCAGTATCTTTGTATAGTGCTATCCCATATGATGTAAGCTGTCTCCTTTTGTTAATTGTACCACCAAACTTGTGTCTAATGGGCTGTACTCCCAATTAACATAGTGACTAATTACAGGGAATTATCATTATCACATGCAAATTGTATTTTTGATACAATCATGTCAATTAGCCTGGTCATTGAACACACACACACACACTTGTGATAGGATCTATTTACCTTCTGTTCTAGGGATCATTAAATTGACTGTCTAGGGGGGAAGAAGCATGTACTAACTTGCAGAATAGTCTAACTTAATACAGTGACTCACTAAATGTGAAGAGTTTATCACATGCAAATAGTAGTTGTTTAGTTATCATGACAATTAGTTACATCATACCACAGGGGTTTGAAAAAGGTCATTTGTGTGTGTGGGGGGGGGGGGGTTACTCCTGTGAATAGGTACACAATACATGCTGCCCAAATGGGTCACTTTTGCACGAAAAATCCTCAGACGTGGATCAATTTTTCATCTGAAAATTCGCAAATCATTGGTCTATAGCTTTGGCAACAACCTCATACATTAGATAACTCCCCATAACATCAGAAAAAGGTGACTAACTGGAAGATTGTCCTACAAAAATCCCTAACAATGGGCCTTGTTATTGCCTTCTAAGTTATACATGGGTTGATGTTTTCAGCATACACTTGTCTAAAAAATTTCAAAGTACCCCCCCCCCCCCCCCCTGTCATTGATAGCTTATATCAACATGAGATCTATAGTTTTAGTTTGTGTCTGTGTTAACCACTGAGAGCTCATCTGCCCTTGTCATATCATGTCACTTATTGTCATATTATGTCACTTACTCTGGTCATACTATGCATACTTCCAGACTGTGGTTGCCCTCTGTTATAACTAGCTTGACTATCCAGTGTAGAATAGTTGGGATTAGGTGGATGACTCATGTCAGTCATAGGAATTTCTTCTTGGTATGAACCCTGTGCTCTGTCGTCATAGCGATCACCTGTACAAAGACAATGATGTTACTATTCATTCATTTGAATTAGAGATTGATAAATTACGAGTAACGGCCTTGTTCAACACAGGCATAGTGCATTCATTTAAGTTACAAACAAAGGAAATTTTTTTTTCAATCAATGCACTTAGTCTTACAGTGTAATATTGAAATTCAATTTACAGCTTTTCCATAACATTGTCAAATGTACAGACTAGATGAATACTGATAAAGAAATCTGTAATTTCCTCAGTCTATTTTGAGATACATAGTGTAGACAAGATATTAATATTAATATCCAAGCTGTTCTGTTTTCTAGAACACACAGACACCGTGTTTTGCAATGGATTTGGTTCCAGGATACAGGTTTAACAGCTGGTCTCTGCTTACTACCCTTCTTTCAATATAGCTACTATCCGCTGTCTTTTCCTGCCTTGGTTAATGTATTTTACTGAGTTTTGTATTTTTTATACTACTATGTTATTCCATTGCTTTGTCCATCTACTGTGGAGGTGTGTTGATTTCAATATATATTGCAATTCAGTTATTGGTAGAACAGTATCATTGACTTAATTGCTATACCATATTTAAAAGAAAGATTGATAGATAGATAGATAGGTAGACAGACAGACAGACAGACAGACAGACAGACAGACAGATAGATAGATAGATATATAGATAAATAGATGGTATAGTTGTTTTACCTCCACCGTATCTGTCATCATATGTTGGTGCCTGTTGACCCAAATAGACTGGTCCTTGGTTCTGTGACTTTGGTGGCAGTGTTGAGTCATCATATTCTAAACCATGTCCAGGTGAAGTGGTAGGCTGTCTACCGGTGTATGGTCCCATACTTGGAGTGGCTGATACTGGGTTTGGTGTTGGACGGGTTGATGTCCTAGCACTGGGTGTAAAATGACCAGGATTCCAACCATCTTTCTTATACAGTACTCTTAAGTCTTTAAAGGCCCACAATGTTACAAGAACCTGGTCAAATTTAAAAAAAAAAAAAAGAATGTTACTATTAGCAAACTTTTCATTCACAAAAGTTACTGATCAATAACAGCTGAAAACAGGCGACTAAGTAAATTATTAATGCTACATATTTGGAATTACTACTAAATAATCATACTAATACATCCAAATTCAAGGCACAAGTAATGACTTACTCTTTGATTTGATTGGCTGCTTTGCTACAAACGAGCTACACATCTTGAACTTGATTGGTTGTTTCACATCTCGAACCTGATTGGTGTTTCACATCTCGAACCTGATTGGTTGTTTGCTACAAAGCACCTATCTAAGCCCAACCAAATTGGCTGCTTGGCTACAAATGAACTACATATCTCTAACCTGATTGGTTTACTACAATAACCAATCTATGGCCAATGTAACTGACTGCTTTGCTACAAAAGAACTACATATCTCTAACCTGATTGGTTGTTTGCTACCAAATACCAATCTATGACTTACCTGATTGGCTGCTTTGACTATTCTTGGTTCATACTTGTCCCTAACCTTGGACATAGTTACAAGTTTTTCAATGCCACTGGCGTCCCGTAATGACTTGGCATTTTCCATATTCTTGAGTATAACTTCATGTAGACAGTTCAATATTGCCACCGTAGTCGTGGGAGTAAACTTGACAGCTTGTTCACCCGGTCCACCAGGAAGACAAAATACCAAATCGCGCATCGCATATTTACCTGTAAGTGGGAGCGAAAAAAACTTAATGTTGGAATGTGTTCTGTCAAACAAGCATATACTGGCGTGTATTTGATTCATATTATCATTATCATTCTCATTTTGCCCAGTGAATACATTGTTGCAAGAATGAATGTTCATGGACTCTGGGTTCATACTTAGTAATGAATTTCTACTCACAGTCACAAAACTTCTTGGAAGAAAGTCCCAAAGTTTCATTGATGTCTCGTCAGCATCGTCAGGGGTGTACACTACAAGGGGCTACTGTCACTAAATATATTGATGGTTGTCTGATTGAAAAAATGCTATTTCTGTTACAGCTAGAGCAGCTTCAACTCACCTATGAGTTCTTTATTTCTTGGATCTAATGAAAGGTTCCGAAGTGCCTTGGACACTGCACATACTACTCTGTCACTATCCATCCTTAGTAATTCCACTAATACTGGTAATCCTTTATCTTTCCGTACATTAGCACGGATATATACAGCCCACTGTGGAAACAGGAAACAACACACAGATATGTTATTGGTGACTAATAACATACAATGTGATAGCAGATTGAGTTTCAAACATTTCGGAATAAAAAATTCTTTCATTGTATTAGTATTACACATATATAATTCAACAGTACATGTCAAACATACAATGACACATTCATGGTAGTTTTAAACATGGAATCCCAAATAACAGCTGCCAATGTTTTGTTTTTTGTAATTAAATGTTTTGTTAGGAAGTCTTATTTCTTATATAAGTATTTTAGCATGTGTTAATATATCTTAGATTAGTGCCTGCATTGGATTCCTATAAGCTATACTTGATCTAGCACTCAATGCCAGTAATTAACAACGACATTTAACATCACACACCAGTAATAGAATTGTGCCTTATATACGTACCCTCCAGTCTGCAGCTGTCAGATTTTGAATAGTACCTGCTGCAGATTCTAAGGTGTCTGGATTGGAACACTCCGATAATAATGATAAGTAGGGTCGGCATACATCGGGTTGCCATAGCAATTCCATGCCCATTGCTGGCTCTGTCCTCTGAGGGGGATTGTTAGCGTCCACTTGAATTTTGCTGATTAGTAAAAAAAAGTTGTGAAAAAACCATTAGGCATAAAGTACAAATGTATAGCATTTTTTTTTAAATATCCAAAATATCAAAATATGTGTACCTGTATTCTGGGCATGATTGTCTTATCAAAGTAATAAAACAAACCAGAAGTCTGCAACCATTAAACATTTTTTTAGGGAAAAAAACAAATTAATTAAATTGATCCACATTTGTACTTCAATACAACCATCTAATTGTACAATTAAAAATAACAATTGCTGATTTCTTTAAACTTAGATATTGAACAACAATTATTTGTAGCTTTAGTTTATACTTACAACATGTGTATGTTGATAATTCAATTTCGGCAAGTATTAATTTTTAAAATAATAATCATAATGTTGGTTTTTATATAGTGCTTTCCCATTCTGTGCTCAAAGTACTTTACAATTATTACCCCTGGCTCAAATCTATATCGGCACAACGGCCCTTTATACTTCCTCAACTCCCTGGGGAGCATACAATCCATTGCAGCCTGTATAAGCGCATAGGATTAAAGCATTCACAATGCAACCTCTATCCTACCAAGTCCCCAATTACACAGCTGGGTCGACTGAGGCACAATCATGGTTCAAATCTTGCCCCAAAAAAAGGCAGCAATGGGGGCGCGAACCTCCAACTTGCAGATTCAAAGGTGGCCACTCTAACCATTCACCCATCATGACTCCACTACTTTATCATAACATAGTACTCTAGCAAGACTTTCTAAAATAAGCTGAAAGCTAGGTTTCCACAGTGGTAAGGTAAGATGAGATCTAACTACTTGTACATACCTTTGCTGTTGGTCCTTCTTCTGTTTACTACCACCACCTCCAAAACAAGAGGTATTCTGTTGTTTCTTGTTCTTGTTCTGTTGTTTAGGTTGATTAGCTATTCCTTGCATCTCATTATCTGGGTGACGTACCTCAGCTGGCATCCGGTATGAAAGGTTCCTCAATATACACATACAGTTCTCAACCGCCTGTAGAAAGATAATACATAATCAGTCAAAGTGGGAACTTAATGTTTTTATTAAAGAGGACTGTAGTATTAAACAAGGGGGGTGGGGGTCCGAACAATACTTGAATTTCTTAGTTTTCAACAATTCTCCCTCGGAAGCTCTAGTCCACAACTTCAAACTTTAGTTACAGAATATAACTGATGTGAAAACTACTTAGCAGGGAAAAAAACGACTAA
Source organism: Glandiceps talaboti (assembly GCF_964340395.1). Classification (NCBI taxonomy): domain Eukaryota; kingdom Metazoa; phylum Hemichordata; class Enteropneusta; family Spengelidae; genus Glandiceps; species Glandiceps talaboti. Next base: position 16,810,843 of record NC_135552.1, read on the forward strand.
TATATTACGTTTCTTTTGTTATCTTCTTCTCCTTTCTTTTTTTGTTGGGGGGAGGGGGGGGGGGGAATTGAGTACATTACATAATCATAAAACCAGTGTTTTCTTTTGAAGGGGCAAGTAGGTAAAATCTATTCAAACCAAAGTGTTTGCCTTCCAATATTATGGTACATGGTAAGGAAGGTTTTACAGTTCTGTCAACAGAGCCACAAACCTGAGTAATAACAAAGTGATTTAACTTCTTTATGACATGCCCAGATACTTGTTATGTCAGTGAGGTGGAATGTGAAATAAATCCTAACATTCTAAATGAGACTTCTGATGATCACAAGTGACAAATGTATAAATACTTAATGAAGATATGGAATAAATAATTCATTTCAAACATCTGAAGTTAATAATTGACCACTTCAAACCAAGACATGCACTAGCAATCAGACACAATCAGACGTGGCCTGTATGTGATTTTTTGAATTTAAATTTTACAATTTATATCAATGATACAGTGTGAAAACTTGCAAATTTTGCTTTTGTATTCACAATTGCTCACATTACTTTTTTTTAAAGAGTCACTATAACTTGCTGAAGATGAAGATTCACGTAAATCCCTTCAGATGCTCACAAACATGTCAAGGAATGCAGGAGCATGTACACAAACTTAGACTAATAACAACTAAGTTGCTACAAATTACTAAACATACAGTGTCTATGTCTTTTAATTTAATGGCCTGTCACACTCACTTACTATGCATACAGCATCCCCTATAGCTAACAGGCACACTATAAATCAGTTACTACCCTATCATTACTCACTATTACACACTTCTACCATTTCATTTCTTCATTCAACTTCACTTTCCTGGGTGGCAAACAATGTCATTCATCTATGTTTCTCACATCATGCTATCACCACACAATCAACACCTCTTACTACACACAGCATTCCATGTCTCTCATATTTCATGTACAAGACAAGTGCAACTGTCGAACTGACACCCGTCCCATGTTAACCCTAGAAATAGTACATACACAGTAGGTACTGATATCCTTCACTCTAATCATTCTGATAACTTACTAAATAACTCTCTAAATAATTTACTATCTGATGACAAAGCTGACACAGATTTAAGTATTACTACTGACAGTGGGTGTCAAATTCTTGAATATATCAGTCCTCACTGTTTCCAAACAGCAGATATATTTCTCTTGCCAATTTCTGTCTCCCTGCTCTATTTATACCACACCACACCACACCACACCACACCACACCACACCACACCACATCACACTCCAAGTAAAGCACAGTTTTCAAATAAAACAGTCACTTTAACAATTTAATGTTAGCACACATTGATATTTGGGACATCAGCACAACAGTGTACCAAAATAAGTGTGTGATGCATATTTAGGAAAGGTTAGGGAGTCTAATCCTATCTCTACCCATAACCTAATTCCCTAGCTTAATGACAATGGTATGATTGATCCACTGCACGAGCTAGCCCTATATTTGATTGAACTCAAATTGCTGTATCTGTTTCTTATCTTCACATTTCTGATGCTACATTACTGACACTGAAAAGTCCTGGTCAAATGACACCACACACTGTGATTGTAGAGAAGTGTATTATGACTATCACCAGTGTTCATTGTATATTTTACATTCTTACTTATGTTCAATAAACAATTCAAGTTTATTTGGAAATAGTTTGCCACCTTCACCATAAGAGGACCACGAGATTTCTCATGCTATTGCATTTGTATGTATTTGGTCTAACAACTATAGCATAGATAAGTGTGGAAGAAATAGTCTTGTAGATGTAGTCATATGTATGAAGTGCTAGTCCGAAGGACTGTATGTTGTATGCTGATATACACACCCATGACATGACAGTGTTATGTTCTCACAGCACTGTGTTTGTACACATACTTATCAACAGTTACAAACTGTACTGTATGTTTGTACACACAGCTATCATTATGTTACAAATCACATTGTAATACATCTCAGCAGTACTCTCCCAGAAAATCTGACACCTGTCAATCAAAGCCAGTAGATGTGACCCTGGCCCCCTCCTTTATCATAAGGTCAACGACCTTGTAGTCTTCAAGTTACATAATGTTGATAAAACTAGAAATGCTTAAGAAACTCTACCCTACATCCTTACAGAGTTGTCAATATTTAGATCTTCTCGGCCTCAATAGAGAAGGACAAATGAAACATTCATGATTCATTTTCCCTGCATTAAAAACACATGGCCCATTCAACCGATGACTAAAGCGAGGGACTCCACAAAGAAATAGTAATCTAGCCTAAACCATGAAAGTATTGGGGTTGAAATTTGTCTTCAACGTGGGTCATATTTTCTAGCAAAGATACCCCAAACACAAATATAAAATTAACTCTATTGAAGGTGCATATCACATAACAGCATCATGATGATAAGTAATTCTGGGTCCAGACCCAAAATTATTTGTCATCATATTTTAAGCCACTGAATATGCATTCTGTACAGCTACTTAACATATTGAGAGCTCAATACAATTCAGGATGTACACAATATCAAAACTGTCTCAAAATTCTATTGTTGCAGCTATAACTAGTACTCAGGGTTCATGCACTGAAAACTTGAAATTAAATTAAATTCCAGGACTTTCCCCATCAGTTTTCCAGGAGTATTCAGATCAATTTGGGTCATTTTCCAGGAGAGTTGACCAGTGAAATACATGTTATTTGTCAACACACCTGCTTTTTCATACATATTTCAAACCCATCTAATTGATACTTTACAACAGTAAACGCAATTGCTCAATTGATATTGGTTGATTTTCCAGGAGTTTCTGAGAGTCAATTGCATTTGTTCGGGAATTTCCAGGAATGTACATGAACCCCGACTACTGTACATGTATTACTGTGATAATGCACTGACCTTATTATCCATATCATTTTTACCAATAGCTGATCGGATGACAAACATCAATGCATCAACAAGGCCTTCACATTCTCTCATCTTAGTACGTGCCTCTGGACCAGATGAACTGACATTCCTACAGAGGACAAAACAAAGTGATACTGTTAGTGTGTATAAAAACAGTAGGACATTGCTATGTTCATAGTCTTCTCAGTTCTACACAGTGTGTAGGTATTCCATGGTATTTCTGATATTGGCTATGGAAAGAACACAAACAGTGCTGCATTCATGATCTTCCCAATTCTGCTATGTGTAGATATTGATTATTCAATGGTATTTTTGATATTGGCTATGGAAAAGACATAAACAGTAGTATTGTTATTATGAATACTTCAGACTGCAGGATATTACTAAGTTTATACTCTCAGAATTCTGCCGTGTGTAGGTATTGAATTATATTATTAAAACTGGCAATGGAACAGTGATATTGTTCATATGTATGTTTAGAGAAGATAGTGTGTTGGTGTGTTCATTATCTTCAGAATTCTACTTAGCATGTAATGTAAGGTATTGAATTGTATTGGGTATTGGAAAAGAACAGACCTCATGTAGCAATAACACTGGACTAACTTATTTTCAATATGTGCCATAGGTCCCTACCCCAACCTATTCTGAGCGTACTCAGAACCAAACAATTTTGTTGTTGTTAGGCCTTATATGTATATATTACTATATATGTTTTCCTATCTATTGTTGTGGTCCAGACAGAAGTTTAAAGTTATTTTTTATCTACTTTTCATTGTCGACGTATTTACTTAAATAATTCCTTTTCCTCACTTGATATGTCAATTTTCTTTTCTTTTCGACTTCTAGCAAATAAACATGTATCTATGTCTACATGCATACATGTGTGATACAACAATGATACAACTACAACAACATACAATATAAGGAGCATGAATTGAAAATGTTTTCAAGTAGGCTAACCAAAATGTTTTCCTTTAAAAATATAAAAGGACATCATGCTATCACAATACAATGTATGAGATGTGTACAGACAACTATCAAAAATTAATTAATAATGTAAACGTCTGACCTGATAAATTATACTGCGTGTTTAGTAGTTACAGCACCTCAAGAACTCTATTTTATTTCAATACTACAACAAGATGACAACTTACCGAAGACATCCTGTTGTATTACGGAACACAGTAGAAAGAGGTACATCTCTGGGTTTTGTGTCTTCATCCACGTTTCTATCCCAGCCTGATTCCGGGATGACGACAACGTTGGTCATCACTGCCAATCCGTCATCTATGATAGGTTTCTTTAAAGACTAACAAATGCAAAACAGAAATAGTATTTCAATCTTTATTCTGAATACTCAGATTGATTTTTTTTTAAACAAGGTATGTAAATCTATGAAAACTTTTACCACATTTCACCCTTCTATTACCAGGGGCTCTAAAACCTTATCAATAAAACACTGTCAGAAACACAGAGTCGATACCAACAACTAATGGTTTTAGCAACTTACCTCTGACGATGACAGGTTCCAGAGTACTCCAGTGACAAGCTCCCTGATATCTACATCAGGAGTACTCCTAAGTAGTCTAATCAAGGCAGGAATACCACCTGAATTCTTTATAGCTACTTTGTTCTCTTCGTTCTGTTTTCCATAGGAAATATTCCGCAGTGCACCACATGCGCTGCGATGAATTTCAGGAATAGGGTGTCCAAGAAGGTTCACTAAAGGAGAAACACCATCTAGACCCCTGCAATGGAAAAATCATACAGCATGTAAAGATGAATTGCTGAATAAATCTAGTAGAGGAGCCTGCATACAGGCAATATACTAACTGTATACTGTACCAAATATGTGCCATTCCTTCTTCATACACCCTTCATGACAAATATTTATTTTCTAATACCTACTTGCATATTAAAACTTTATTTGTGCTTTTTTTCATCTTTGCATGTAACAAAAATTCATCTTGTAGCTTTCTCAGCAATTTATATTTTACTTAATATATGATGCCCAGAGCTCGAAAGAAGGTTCTTAAGAAGTCCATCTGCTTTAAAACTTTTAAAACTTGGACTTGGCAAAGAGTAAACATAGTATTTAATGCTATTGTTCTCAGTCATTTTTCTGTAGCACAAGCAAGCACTTTTATTATTTTTTTTAATTGGCTGTATACCTTCATTTTCACATTTGTGATTTGAGCCTCTACGCGTGTCTTGTCTTTTATTACATTTGATATTTGCCTGGTGCCAAGACAAATTTCCCTTTCCATGTTTTATGGACAAGAAAGTATATCTAATTTAATAGTATAGGTAATATGCAAGTGTTTTATGAGTACAACTCAATGCAATTCTGAAATTTGATTATCCCAATAAGGGCCGTCATGACTGCTGAGTATGTGTTTCCACCTATTTCTCCCTATTTATTGAAATACTGTCTATATGGACAACCAACTTGAAGACAGAAGTAGAATCTTTGTCCTTTTAATACATATTTCTTACGCATATTTCTCTCCTTTTTACGTCAGTATCCTTGGCAATCCAATTTGTCAAACTATGGCATTCTGGTAACTCTCACCTTGTTTTGTTTTTGATATTGTCGTCCTTAAAAGTCAGATGTTGTAGATAGGCTGCTGCGTTAGCCACAATGGCATTATTAGGATGACTTAGATAATCAATCACTTCCTGTAAATCAGGAGCTCGCCACCTCAGATCTGTCAAAATGAGACAAGTCAAGTAAGTTTTAACATAGATAGCACCATAGCAGGCTAACTTCTGCTGTACAACATATACTGCAAACCTAGATATTTTTGCTACTACAAAATTTGGCGATTTTTACAGTTTTCAGCTAGTTCTCAAAGATTAATTTTTATTAAATTACCAGACTGGTACATGTGTTCATGTTCAAAAAGACATTTTAGTCACTACTTTGATATTTTCACGTTTTTCATTTTCCAGTGAATGAAATAAGTGAAAATAAATGTTCAGTGAAATTTTCAGGTTTACAGTATACTGTAAACCAAGATACTTTTGCTATGAGAAAATGTTGCTATTTTTTAAAATGTTCCCACAGACTACTATTTTTTTTTTTTGCATAGTCTTGAGTATGGTACACTGTTACACTTATAATATACTGAAAACAATTTAACAAACACATATTCATAATTACTGATGAAAATTTCTACTCAAGAGTCAAAAAATTTATAGAAAGTGAATCACAAATTTTTGCCGACATCTCATCAGCATCATCAGGGGTATACTACAATGGGCTTTTGTCATGTGTCTCAGAAGAGACAGACACTGACAAGATGTACCTTAGGGATTTGCTTCCAAGAAATGTTTCGACTCTGTAAGTAGCAATTTTCATTAGTAACTATGAACCAAGAGTTTATGAACATTCATTATCAAATATTTTCATGTGTTTTGTTCGTAGCAAAATAAGTGATGATTTGTCTTTCGTAAAAGAGAACCACCTAGGTTTGCAGTATTAAGCACAGCATAAACTGTTCAGGTAAAACTTACTGTAACTTGTTATACAGTGTTTGAAACAAGTAGTATAATAACACAATGCAAAGCAATGATATGTGTCGTGATATGAACACAGTAATAAACTGATCAGATATAGTATTTATACCAGTGAATGATATGATCATAAATCACTCATAACAAAACTACATCTATAATATAATAATCATAATGTTAGTTTTTATATGGCCCTTTCCTACTCTGTGCTTAAAGTACTTTACAATTATTACCCATGGCATTGATCTATAGCGGGACAGTGGCCCTTTATAGTTCCTCAATTCCCTGGGGAGCATACAATCCATTGCAGTCTTTATAAGCACATGGGATTCTAGCATTCACATTACAACCTCTATCCTAACAGGTCCCCCATTATACAGCTGACTTGACAAGGAGACAAAATCATGGTTCAAATCTTGCCCATGGACTTTAGCCATTCAGAAACAAACAACAACGGCAAGATACAACTGCAGATTCAAAGCCAGCCACTCTTACACTACTTGACCATCATGACTCCACAGTGGAGCCGTAAGGATTATATTGAATTATTCCTTTGTCCTGTGCCAACTTTATCAATAGTTCTGCCAGACAACTGTTGATTTAATATAGTCTGATCTCCTATTAAAAATCCAAATCAAATAAAAACCAAATATTTATCAAATGTATGAGCTAGCAACGAGAGATACCACCCCCTGCCTCCCACGTAATAGACTTTGAAGCTACCAGCAACTATCATAGATATAATAAAATCTGTTATCTCTCGTTGCTAACTCAAACATGTGATAAATGGTGATCTTATTCTCAGATTACAATTTTATTCGATAAACTTAACAGCATACATGTACTTTGGTGTAGGATTATAAGTGTGAAAAACAGTTGTCTGGCAGAGTTATAGAAAAAGTTGGCCCAGAACATAGGAATAATCCAATATGACCTCACTGCTAACACGACAATAATGTGAGAACCTGGGATTGAAACGTTGGCCTTTAATAAGCTGTATAATCTTGCAATTGCCCCCACCCCCAACCCACTAAGAGTTTATAACATTGTCAATTATAACACACTGTGGTCCAATCTGGTCACTAGTTGAAAAGAGAATTTGGTTGCTGCACTCCTGTATTCATTTAGGTTACTATCTAATATCTATGCAAATGAGTGATAAATGGTCATATTACATCCCAAAATATCATATACTCATATTAAATCATGATGTGAGGTGATAACCTATTCATCACATGCCAAAATGGAGGATAAAGGGTGATAACAAGTTTATCACATCTTTGTGTCTATAATTATATTACATAACAGTAATCGAATCACGGGATAGACATATGAATGATAAAAAATTCAATGATTTATTATATACAGTGTATAGAAATGTAGGGGGGTTTTATGACAAAAACATGCTACATGGAGAATGGGGTTTGAAATCTAAACATAAATGATGTTAGTCAGCCATCAAAATACATGCAAAATAGCAGCAGAAGTCAATAGATTAGTTTTTGAATTTTTAGTAGAAGTATCTCAGCAGAAGGTTACAAGAAGGAGCTTCATTCAACTGAGACTTTTATCATTTCTATAGCCAGCAAGGCAATGTTTTATGGAAGTACCTCTGCTTCTGTCCAAAGTAGATGGAACCGAACCCCTGGAAGAACGACTTCCAGGTGGTCCATCAAAATCAGAGCCTGGTGCTACTGGGGCTCTCTGTCTTGGCTCACTTCTCATTGGTTCTACAATAATTACCACACGACAGACAGACATACACAGGGAATAGCAGAAAGAAGAAGTAAAAGAGTTGATGTCAGTAGGATTAATGGGAAACACAGACAAGTCAAAGGTAGTACTCTGCCAAAAGGTTGGACCTGGACAGTACCATTACCAGTTTATGAAAGGGGTAGTTGACCACAAATTGAGGGACGCAATGGTAATCATTGTTGGCAACCCCTGTTATATAAAGGTTCAGTCCAGCTTTGGGGCAGAGACAGACAGACAGACAGACAGACAGACAGACAGACAGACAGACAGACAGACAGACAGACAGATATACAGAGGAAGGATTTTACAACACAAGAACACCATAGCATATGTCTTCTTATTTTGCTATACTTATGTAACTTATAGCAGGTTCCATACACTCAAACTTCAAGTCACTTGAATTTAAAAGGCATGCTCTGTGTCACTCGCCAATGGTTTTATGGCAAGCTTAAGCTTCAAGTCACTTTCAAGTAGTTTCATGGCAAACATCTTGATATCTATCTCACAAGCAGACTGTAATTTTACAATTCACGCTCGACTGTTTACTGGTCTGATGACATGAATTCTTATTTTACAGCTGATCAGTTCATGAATTTAACTTTTTCCAGTAATTTTCAGGAATATTTCAAATTTTCAGGAATTCTCTGACTTCTGGAAAATCAACGACTTTCGGGACTTTTTTTTAAAACTATGTATAAAAACTGTAATATCCCACGTTTCTTTATGCAGATAATGTGATTATACACTAAGTTATGTGTTGCCCAACATCTTTACTCTGAGAACATAACTCATCAAATCACATCACATCAGATCAAATCAAATCAAATCACAGAAAAGCCAAAGTGTTTCCTCCACTGTCTACCAATAAATTCTTACACTTGCTGTATATCTCACATTTCCGTACCTGTTGGATCATGGGGTGATGGTGGTCTTCGTATTGGGTCCTGACTACCTGGTGTTTCCATATCTGCTAGTGGTGCTCTCTGCATGGGGGTAGATGGATGGTACATCTGTTGGTAGGGATCACTTCTTTCTGACGGTGTTCCTAAAAATAACACAAATTCACTATGAATATTACAAAAGAAATTATGAATATATAATCCCACATTTCACTTTTTCGTATTTGCATCTTTGTTTACCCGTTACCAGCTTACTATTACAATATTGTCCAAGTGATTATGAACATCTATTGGCAGGCTTCTACATTGGCTGATTTTCATGAGTTTTACACACTATACACCACCTCTTATATATTCTTAACACTTGCATTTGGTTTATTTTTACATTGATGGAAATGTAATGTGCACGAAAACAAACTTACAGATAGCGAAATAGTCCATAAGATACGCCATGCTGTTCAACCCTATCAAGCTTCTCAAAACAGTGAGTGCTGGCTGATAGGGTGACACACCACGTTGAATCTTACAAACTAGTAAAGCTACGATATAATTATTTCAGAATATTTAGTCTAAAAGATGGTATTTGAAATTAAGTTTGGTAACAACAGATACAGAGCAAAGAGGAATAGACATAGCTCTCTGTGAACAGACTTGAGATACCAAAATGCAATAAATGCATGCATGCACATAACTATAGTGAAGCCGCAGTGTCATTATCATCATGTCGCCATAACTGTAAAACAAGCATGCCTATATACTACAGTCAATTTCCCAATACCGTAGTTTTTCTGTTTGATACAACCACGCAGAAACTAATAAGAAACTGGACATGCTCCACTTTAAGATAGCAATATTGAATGAGTGCAGTTTCTTGCTACATTTTGTCTAGGTGAAATGTACTACACATGCCACCATACAGACATCAAATGAACACCACAAAGGACATTTTATGTGCCCTTCATTGGGTGTTTGTGATGATACTAAGAGAAACATTGGTGCTCGAATGTCTGCATGGTGTTGCAATACATTTAAATGGTTAATTCCAGTTAGACAACATGTAGCAAAATATGCAATCTTGCTAATGAAGTGTGGCATATGAAGTTTCTTGTTGGTTTCTGTGTGGAGGTTGTACCAAACAGAACAGCTGACTGGTGTTGTTAGATTCACTGAATATTAGTGATTAGAACATTACATACGTGTCTTGTGTGCATAATCTAGCATCAAACTTTCCGCAAGCTTTCCATGTGGCCTTTACAAATCTCATTAGCTTATCAGTGGCTCAACACTAGCACATAGCTGGATTACTTTCTAGTACACTTTCACTCACACACACACACACACACATATACACACTGCAATGCGCTGTGCATATAATGAACTATGATTGCAATACTACACACACATACACTGCAATGCACTGTGCATGTGATGAGCTACGACTGCAATACTACACACACATACACTGCAATGCACTGTGCATTTGATGAGCTACGACTGCAACACTACAAACACATACAGCAGTAACACAAATTAGAACTGACTGGCAGCCACCAACTTCACAAATATTAATAAGGAGTTAACTGTTGCCAACAATCTTAGTAGTAGTCACAGGGGAGTTAACAGGACTACCCTCAGGTGCACTGTGGATGGATTTATCTAGGGATTACAAACAACAATCATTATTGCAATCATTACAATTAGTATAAACTAAACACCGTCAAATCTGTATTCAAACATGCACATACCTTCAATTATCAGTATAAACATGTTCATCAATCTATATATTTTTAGTTAAAAAAGATACTTGTCATTCACAAGTTTGAATTCATTACGCATGTCAGTTTTACTACTTCCCTGTCAGACATTACACATTAAACATAGTAATTTAGAAACTTAACAGAACATCAAATGTCATTAAAAAATAATTATACATTCAAATCACTTGTCTGGGTCATTTGATACACTCAATGCTGTCTGGAATACTTAGAGTGAATGAATGGGTAGAATATTTTATGAATAGCCCTCACCCAATCTAGAGTGATTGGCTATATTTACTCACATAGTCCGAATACGTCAGTTTTGTGAACCAGGACTATTGTTACCATGCAACATAGAGGGCGATCTCATGTGATGTAGTTGATCTTGCATGGTACATGTGCAATGTTGGGTGATTCAAGTTTACAGAAAATCTTATCACATGTACAGTATCTACTATGTACATGTAAGTCTGGATGCCAACATGGTCTCTAACTAAACATGTGAGTGGAGATGTAAATCGTAACAATACCATATAGGAACTAGACAATGTACGTGTTACCATTGACAAATATTATCAATTTGGCTGCTACCTTAAATTTATGACTGATAACAAAATTCAAAAGAATTGTTTAATGAAATGATATAGCTATGACCATATAACACTTATACATCTCAGTGACAATTCACTTTTAAATTTGAGCTGCATATTATTACAGTCACTCTTCAATGATTGTAATTCCTAGGACAGACAAGGCATGGTTTTAATATGCCTGTAGTCTTAGAACGATGAGTACATGTTTGAATACAGATTTAACCGGTACATCACATGACAATTTATCCCAACCATATTTAGATACCAGTGTTTTAGACATATTGACGGGACTCAAAAGGTATTCCAAACTTACTGTATTGACTATCATCATCAGGGTGTCCATAATCATCATGTGGTTGGGAACCATACCTATCTGTACTAGGCATTGTGCCATACCTATCACTACCTGGGGGAGATGGGTCCCTATATCGATCATCGGGATAACCATAGTTATCATGGGGAACAGAAGCTGGTGGCTGATCATGTGGTGGACTTAAATAGTCACTACCGTGTGGGGAGCGTGGTGGGGGAGCTCCGTAGCCATAACCTGCAGAACGTGGTGGCTCGTCTCCGTATCTGCCATCATCTACTGGAGGTGGGTTGCGATAGTCCGGCTCGTCATCGTAGTTCCTCATGTTGTCTTGTGGGTGGTAGTTACTTGGTTGGGGAGGACGTGTCGGTGTGTTTGGTGTGTATGGTTGTGATGCTGGAGAGATGGGATAGTTGTCTGTGCTTCTAGGCAGCGATCCTACTGATCCCGGATGATAAGGCCTCGTGTGAATTGGTTTTTGTGCTGGAGTTAACTACAATAAAACATACAAACACATCATTAGTATGTAAACCTATCCAATGGGCTGCACATACAAAATATTTTATCTAATGACTTCAGCAAAACCTGTATTTCATAGTACCTGATATTATCTCCATTCTTTGGATTAGATTCAAATGCATAAATTGTTCATTAGAAGATTACTGTATTTCAAAAGTTCACAATACTTTGAGGAAGGACTTGTTTGGTTTTGTTTTTTTTAAATTTTAAATTTAAATTTTTTTTTTTTTTTGAACATCCTGAACTAGCTTCATATGCTGAATAATTCACTGCCACTTCAACAACACTGCAAACATTGGATTAGTTTTGGTTTCACACACATGTATTGTGTTAATGAGAGGACATTACACTATTAAACCAACATGGCATTACACTAAATCTCATAAGTTTCAGTTTTTACAATTACACTGTTACATAATGATACTCAAACATGTGTTATACTTGTACTATTTCACACATGTTCACTTCTGGTAAATAAATGCAAACTGCAAATAATTCAACTTTCTTCTCCTTTTTCAAGTATTTGTTGTTACAGTACGACTGAAATTGTAACACAACTATAGGAAGTTGTCAATAACATCACTGCCAGAATATGAACACATAAAACATGAAAATTTATTGCTAGACAATGTAAATTACACATACATACATGTATACATATACTGAAGAGCATTTTAAAAGTAATTGTATACACTTTTCAGCGCAGTCAGGGACACATTTCAATATTTGATTGGGTTTATGCAGTAATACAATAACATGTTATTTTAGTCATTCAAACACAGGTTATTTATCAGGCATTTGTCACCATTTTTGTTTTTGTGTTGTTGTTTTTTTTATACTGGTACATTTGTATCACATAACATGTTGCTTTTATACTGTGGTGTTGCATATCAAAGGTGTGGTTTTTCAGTATCATGTGTCCTTTTGTTAATGGTTTGCCTGTCTGGAAGAAATACTATATTAGCAGTGTGTTTCCCCAAAGTTTTAATTCTCTGGGAATGGAGATAAACTTTTCAACATGTATAATTTTGGAAATGGTCGCCTGTGAAATGCTTTAGAAATCAGGGTAGTATGTCGCAATTTACTGCTCTTTCACATTCACTGTGATTCAAAATAACAAAACTGTGTCACTGAATGAACTAGAAGGGTTATACACATTTTAGGTTCAATGATGTGTTGATCTACACTGCTAGTGTTGTGTATATATGCACAGTAGAAAGGTGCTCGGGATCTAATTTTGTCTTTCTACCCTTGACTTGCATCACTGTTGACAAATAACTATACAGAAATATATAATGATTGACGTCATTACATGTAAATGACAAAGTAACACCTTAATATGAAAATTCATGAATGAAATCAGATCAACAAGCAGAGGGTATCATGTATATTGTAGACATAGCTACTGGCTGACACATCTCAACACATCACTGCACCTTGAAAATCTACATTAAAATGACTATGATTATAGACTATCTATGATATGACACCACCCTGGAAATGATGGCTATGTATCCAGGAAAATGACAACCCACTTGGAAATAATGGCCTTGTCATATGACTACGGCATGCACTACGGTGATGGCCACCTTTATCATGTGATTGGTTTGAGTTATCTGTTTATCTTTACACTATACTATACTATACTATAATGGTTAAATGGGAAAGCATTAGCCCACTGCAAAGCACTGCACTGCAAAAAGTTGTTAAGCTTTATGCGAGAGGGAAAGACTTGACAGCTGCAAAGATGCACACATGAAAGCCATGAAAAAGTTACGCAGGACAAAAAAAGAAGCATGTCATGCAAGAACCTGGTGAGTGGTAGAAGGAGTACTTGGTGGTAAGATATGGTATATCATGGCTTGGCTATCACTGCTCTCATAAAATGTGCCAACCTGTGGATCATCAGACCGAGCTGAGCCACTATACGTAGATGGGGCTCTGTCACCGTCGTCGGCAAAGTCAAACGTTGCAGCGTATGTCGGAGTAAAGGGTCCAGAATCTGACTCCTCAGCAGCGAAACATTACGTATTCATCAGGGGGGCAATAAAATAACATGCAAACAAAACAGAATCTAATTAACATCAACATGCAAAATAAAGAAATTATAAACGTTTAATATTAATATCACTACTTGAGTTATTGTACTTCACTACTAATACAACACAACTAGGGTGATTTGAGGGTTTGCACATGCGCACGCTTATAACAATGTCTTGAACAAACGTGTCTTTGTCTGTCCTTACATTTCAATATTCATGAATCTATATATGTATTTATATACCAGCTTAATTAAAAACTACATATTCCACTTATAACAGACCCAATCATGCGATGCACAATCCTCCACTTTATGCATATGCTGTGCTCAACAATATAGTATTGTGTTCCATTGTTTTGATGTTTTGCTTAGGAAACTTTTTTTTTCTTATTTTTCTTTCGTGTAACCAATATCTTACAGACACTATCACTATATCTAAACCTGTATAAAACTGACAGATTCTCATTTCCAGCAGTTCTGAGTAGACTCAGAGAGGAACTGTACAGCAAGTTACATTTTTGCACTTTTAAAAAGATAGAGGGGGTTGAGCTGAAAATATGAAAAAGTCAGACAAGCGGCTGCAAATATCATGAGACAAGCTAAGACATGTGCACTGTCTTTATCTCCAAATATTTTCATTAGTCCATTGGGATTGACAAAACTTAACACACAATGGCTGAATTGTCAGGGTAAAGATAAGAAACCCATAGCAGACATATCTACCACTTCCCCGTTCATGAAGTGACATGTGCAAGTTCTTACCTGTGGTTTTGGTGCTACTGGGGGAGGATTGGAACGATTACTATGTAATGATAAATGCGATGAATTTGGTGAATGGGTATGGTTTGATGTGGGTCCGTTGACTGCTGGTGACGCTGGGTATCTTCCACCGTGACCGGGGTCTGTAATATTAAAAGATGAATTTCATGACCACTTCATAGACATAACAATTCAGTGACTGCCATGAGATTCTACCACCAATTCTCTCTAATTATATGTTGTTATAACATCAGCAGACACAGATTCCGTGGTGTTATTTTTTTTTGGAATAATATTTGCGTGAATATATATTACACTGAGGTAAGACTTCCAACCAGGACAGTGCTGGGTCTGTGTTAGTAGTCTGCACAGGAATGTAGGAGTATACATATCAATTCATGGAAGACAAAGAAGGGGACTAATCTGGGTCTATGGGTGTAGATTACAGTGTGGAATGTATTCATATTGTCTCTGTACCAGTACGAGTTCAAATGAGTTCATCCCTAACACAGTATCACTAAGTCTTGTAATTCGGTACAGCTATGTCTGTGGTATGCAGTTTGTAAACTTGAATACACTGTAACATGTAACAATACACAAGTATACTTTGTAGCACTTTTATTTGTAACAATATGACTATGTAACTAACACAGAAACTATTTGCTCTACTTTTTGATTTGGGTGCCAATACTTAATTTTAATTTTAGGTCCTTTTCAGTATTATGCTCTGAATTTCAGAGAGTCTTCTAGTAGTACCATTGGCCAAAGTTACTACTTTACCTACAAGAAACAGCCAAACTCTATGTATGTATCAACTCTAGAAGTTCTTGGTCATAGACTGTAGCATACATCTATGAACTCTGCTCAGTACATTCTCCATAATGACTACCTACGACCATTTTTGTTCAACGAAAACAAAAGTCTTATGCTTCAGAAAAATTGTTACTATAAAACGTGTAAGTACTTTATATTACAAGTTGAGTACAGGCTTATACTTTATCAATATTGTTTTCCAAAGAAAAAGAAATCATTCCAAAACATACACACCAACGTGATTCTATGAATGCGTAAACAATATTACAGGCTATTTTTTCTTGTATCAAGAAATCACGAAATCAAATTTCTATAGCACCGATTTCCAGAGCAATGTACTGTTCAGTAGAGTTGAATGGCCAAACATACCATAGGCTTTGGTGAACAAATAAGTCTTTAGTTTTGTTTTGAAACAATCCAGGCTGGAGGATTGGCGAATGTCAAGTGGCAAAGAGTTCCATAGTTTGGGGGCGACATACGAGAAAGAACGTCCAGCATAGGTGACTTGTCTATTATTTGTTGTTGCAAGATATCAACAAACTAGTTTGATATTAACTCGGGTAAAATACGCCTTGTAAGTCTGCTGTTGAATATGTAGAATAATCGGCTAGACAAAACTTAACTCATAGCACAAACATGACAAACATTATCAGACTTAAAAGATTTTAATAACAAAATACAATCACAAGAACAGCCACCTACATGTAAGACAAAACATACTTAGAAGTAGGAAAGAGACACATGAACACGGTTAGTTAGACATGACAATTTAACATTAATACTGATATGTGTGAACTTGACTGGTATTAATTTTATCTGTGTGTTGACATAACATGTTAGGAACACAATCTGTAGAAAGATATAGGTAGATTAGTTCAACATACAGTGTATGGGATACTGTTATTTACTAGACTACAGGATACATGGATGTTGTGTTGTCCAGATCAGGCTTCTCTTTAAATAGGTTTGATGTGAGTGGTAGCTGATAGTGTGGCACGAACATTATATCAGACTACATTATTACATTACATCATAAATGTCAGCATTACAAATAAATGATGGTAAAAAACATTCCACATATAGTCTGTAAGATATGATGTGTTATGCCATCTTATCAGATACGGTGATAAAGAGAAGCCATATTAGGACTGAACCATACACTGTATCTTATAGTCTAACTTACAGTAAGGAGTCATGATGACAAATTACATGTTACCAAATCGTCATGATGTAAGTACTTGAATATGTAGTAACGAATAAAGCATATGACAGGTCAATCATTTTTACCTATTACTGTCCCATGGTTTCATTTGTAATGTCAATGTCTATTTTCTTAATTCAAGGTTCAGTCATACTATAGAGAAAAGAAAGTGAAACAAATAATTTCACTGCGTTTCATGTAAATATTTCATATGTACTGGCAAAATGGTATCAAATCAAGATAAACAAACATGACTTACGGCATTTCCTGCTTTCGTTGTACAAATTTTGTTTGATGTGACAAATCTACTAGATTTCGTGTTCTTTCAAGCACTTGTACATCATGAATATTTGAAAATTTACAAGTCACAATTAGATGACATACATCATTACGTCTTGATTAAATAATGCATGACATGACATGACATGACACGACATGACACAACAATACACGACACGACACGACACGACACGACACGACACGACACGACACGACATAGAAATAGTTGACTACCAGCCATCAGGATGGGTTTTTTTATAGTTAAGACAATGGTCTGGCTCACCTGCATAATAGGGGTTACCGTAAGGATCCTGGTACATTCTGTATTGTTCTATAATAGTGTAATAACAATGGTAGAATGGACATGGAGATTCAGTAAAACAGATTCGGTTATGACAATTATGGTACAACAGATCAGAACACAGGTACATGCACATTGGAAAGAAACTAACACCACACTTGCAACCCTAAAATGAACTAAGAATACCGAAGAGGAGTGGGGGACTCAATACAGACACAATCAATGAGCATGTTGGTGGTAAGATCATATGAAGTAGATAACTTGCATGTATGACACAAGTTTTCTATGATAGACCAAGTGTGTCCTCTAACTTAGCCAATTTGATGCACCACTGACGTACACAATTTCTACTGACACACCAAAATTTGGTGTGCCCCTATTTCTTACTGTGTGGTGACTCACAAGAAATGTCGGTTTTTATCATTTTAACTCACAACAACAAAATTTGGCTATCATTAGAGGGCACACTGACCCATCTCTGGATGTTAAGGTTTCTCCTCTATGGTTTGCCTTTCCACAGACTACAACACCTGATAAAAGTTTTAGAGCTACATTTGTTTTGTTTTCCTGTAGTAGTAGATGTGCCAAAGAATCATTTCAAAATTTAGACAACAAACAATTTTCAACTGGTAAGATTTTAGAAAGATTTGATTTGTCCAGTAGTTGTGCAAACCCATTAATATTCTGATCTTCAGTCAACAACCCAGTGCTCAGAAAGTGCTTTCAAACTCATGATATCAGGGAAGATGCACTGTGGGAAGACAAGGCATAGGAAGAGAACACTGAACCCAGAAGGGCACCTCACAACTACACTACATGCATGCATGCAGTCTTTTTCCTTAGCTGTTTACTCACCGTTTTGATAAGCTTGTAAAGGATCTTCACTTGTTTCCATTAACCCTCTCTCTTGAAGTACTTTACTGCAATGTAATCAAACAGAGGAATTTGACAGTCAGATGTATGTACTCAGTACCAGTTAGAAACCTCACCAAAATATAACATTTACTATGAAAAATAAATTAAATTGTTTGATAGATTTTTACTCTTGCCTGTAAGTTACATATTAGTATGACGTCTACATAGAGCCAGACATAGTTCCTTCACTCCTCAAGTCTTCATGAGACTCGATGTTCTACAATTATCTCAACGACGAGAAGTGAAGGGACTCCAGAGAATTTATATTTAAGGATGTGTACAGCTAACTGCAGAAATCTATTCAGAAAGACTCCTTGTAATAACCACCATGTTTCAGTAATACGTCAAATGTGCAAGCGGCACATTTTTTCATCGGATTCACATCAGCCATAATTCAGACAATTCAGGGGAAATGATGGCTCTCCATTTGGTGTGGTCTATTTTTTTCAAAAATCCTCAGATTTTTATTAACATGTATCACTACTAAAGCCACACAGATTTGATTGAACCATCTTTTGTTCTGGTCCAATTTTTTCTGTAACTCTGCCAGACAACTGTTTTTCACATCTTTAATCATAATCCACATGAGGCCTTTCAAACACCTGACAATATTTGATCAGTAAAAAGTAGAATCCAGTTATAACTGCCCCCATTTTTTATTTTGTTTAAAAAAAATGTACTACTAGCTTGTCACACTTCATGAGCCTTGATTACTTCCATTTGTTAGAAGTGGTGTTAAGCTGGACATGGACACTGCTAATTTGGTTTCTCAATGCACACTAACTAAGCACAAGTTCATGTTAATTTGTCAGTGGAAGTAATACAGAGACCATTTCATAATAGATTTTTGCAGGCAGCCGTAGCTGGTATACTACTGGGTGGTTACTGGTGTCTAGTAAAGAAAACAGAAGATCTCTTGGAGAGAGAGATGATTGTTTTTAACCATGAGTTTGAAATCAGAAGCTGAAAAAGAAAGAGAGAGATACTGAGTTGAAAATCTGAAGCATAAGGAACAACGGTGGACTTACAGGCAAGAGTCTACCAGCTGAGATCCACTCATTTTGCTGTCTGTATCACTCTCATCAGCTAAGTGACTCTCATTCTGGGCAGAGTGACGCCATTGAAAAGACTCATCTGTTGAACTGCAGTTGTGTCAAGGTGCAACATACCAAAAAAGAAATACATAAATAGGGGGAAATCGAGGGGGAAAAAAGAAACACAAAGCACCAGTCAGCACCTAGTAAATATCTACTGTCAGCCAAAAATAATAACACTCACTGGCTTGCAAAATAGGATACCATATATGACAAAAAAAAAAATTCACCATTTTGCCAACAGCATGCATAGTATGACTTTGGTCAACACAATACTACAAAGTATTTGTGGAGAAACTAGATAGTACGTAATAACTTCATGCTTGGTCAAGGGTTGTGGTATTTCTTTCAAACTTCTACATCAACAAAATCTTCATAAAGAAGCCAGATCAATAACGGTGACAAAAATAACAAATAATTTTGATAAAACTGGATTTCAGCAAATTGAACAAAACTTTACATGATATACGGAACACGGTTTAGATGACACTGAATGACAGTAAGATACAAAACAATTAACAGGTAGTTGATAGACACATATTGAGGGTCAAATCAGACAAGAACACTTGGGACAACCACCACTGTCCTTACCTAATACTGCTCATACTAGCCGTCTCTGACCCTAATCTGACCTTCTCCAGCTGGTTGGCGACACTCTGCCGCTCTGCCTCTAACTCACGTGTTAGCTTCTCAAATTGTGCCTCCTGAAGTTGAAAACTATCTTGTCAAGTACACAGAAACATACACTGATATCTACGACCCAATGAGCAAAATTGACCCTACAAGGGGAATGCCACAGGTGACAAGATTTTCCAGGAATCTCATAGCCTGAATATTACTTCAAATACACCTATAGCTTTAACAGGGGGTTTCCTCAGGGTGGCAAGAATTTCTTGGTATTTCACAACCTGAACAGCACTTCAAATGTAACACTCTATGGTTTCTTGAATTACTGGAGTCATTTTTAGCCCTGTAAGAGTCAATTTTACTACAGGTATTTTCTGTTCACCTACGTAACTACAGAGTGTATCACATACACACATCAGACAGATTTGCCTGACTTGGTTAAACTGCAAAATGAGTGGATTCAATCTACAGCTTGAATTAACTACATACATAAACACAGCAGATCAAAAAGTTGGTAAGTATTGCTGCAGCCATGTGAAATACAAATCAGTCAACATTAGCACATTAGAGGGTCAATGATGGGTCAGCAAGGTCTGTGTTAAAAAAAACTCCATGCTTTGGTAGTAAGTACAAGGTTACACTCACTGAAGTTAAAATGTGAATATTAGTATTATGCACAAAACACTCTCCTAAATCAAAACAGTCTCTTTCTTGGTCCCATGATGTACAACAGCTTAAAGCAAACTTAAATGAAAAGATCAGCGCAAATTCAAATGATAAATAAATGTGTTTTGAAACTTATTTGCTGTCTTTTCAAGTCTCCTATTCAGACTACACTCACATTTCTGGTCGTATAATTTTATAATTACATGTAACACTTCCCTAATGTTCACAAACTATTGAACTGCAATTGTAAATCATCAAAAAAGGCAAGACATACACAGGAGTAATTAGCGATCTCAGTTTGTTAATATTTCACAAACCAATTGAACAATGATCACAAACTACTGAACTGCACTTGTAAATCATCACAAGGCAAGATACATATAGGAGTAATTGGCTATCTCGTTTTCTAATATTTCACAAACAAATTGAACAATGGTGACAATGGGGACCAATTTGTATTGGCAAGCCAGTCTGAATCCCTGGTTAGCTATGTAACACATCATACATAAGTACCATGTGTTGTATATCATGGAAACAGGAAAGAGTCTGCATTGACTATCTGATATAATGAATTATCCTTCCAAGACCTGAGGGATTAACAAATTCAAGTGTTTATCCTCTCATGGGAGAACACTGTACCTGCTATATATACCTATAAGATAAGGCTAATTTACGAAGTCATATATTCACTTGATAACCTTGTTACTCATTTAGTGCAAAATCTATGCATACAGAAATATCATCTCATCCGTACACAAATAAATGAAATATCATCTCATCCGTACACAAAAAATGGCTACCAGTAATCTTTGATCCCTTTCACATTAACAATACTTTTTGGCACCCGGCTCCCATATATATATTCTTTATATTATATATATTTTGTAGTCAAGTACTCTCACCCATAGCCCATAGATTTAAATCTACATGTCTCTTTCAAAAGAAATAAGATTTACGGAAAGCTAATTGCACAGAAAATAGAATCAAGAGTTTACGATTTAAAGGATAAATTGAAATGTGTGTCTGATATTTGGATTGTAATTTCAATAAAATAGTTATGAGAACGTTTTTAAGGTTTTTCTTGAGGACAAGACTGATGCCAGTCAAACAGTCACATATCAGTGCACGTAGAGAGTCAACTTCATTTGTATGTGAACATAAATTTTGTACTGCAATGCATGCGGTATGCTGTCTGCTAACAGGAGACAAAGGGCAAGAAATTGTGTCACAGCATGTTTGCATACAGCCGGTAACAAGAATGACATGTTTGTGAGGGTAGCAAGTCAGACAATAATGTGCAGAAGAACGAGACAGGCAGACAGACAGGCAGGCAGACAGACAGACAGACAGACAGACAGACAGACAGACAGACAGACAGACAGACACAGATGGACAGATAGACAGGCAGAAAAGAAAGAGATAAGGACAGCAAAATACTGACCACATCATATGGTTGTCTCCTGTGTGTGCTATAGGCAAGGAGAGGTCGCGTTGTTTCAGTTGTGTAGTAACGTTGTGTTTCAGAACTCATAGCTATTGTGAAAGCAAAGACACTAAAAATGAATGCCTGCCACAGAGAAATCATACTTGCACATTGCTTCAAGAAAAGCAGGGAAAAGAAGTTCGCAGGGAACAATGCACAACTTTACATTGTTGCATGCCTTGGGAATGTAATAGTAGCATTTTGCCATGAAAGAGTGTTATTCCAGATGCACTGTTACCATAGTAACCAGGATCCCTCGGTGATATTAGCTAAAATCTACCACATCACATCATAAATTCAGTCCTGGCACCATGGCAACATTACCTCTGAAAGAATGTCCTTTTGTTACATACTCTGTAGACATGTGGACATGCAAAAGAATCAAAATGTTGCAGACTGAATGAACTGTAGACAGAAAACTTTAACAAAAAATATGAGAAAAAAAAAACCATCTAAATTACCTGTTCTTTGACAGATTGTAAAATACTTGCGGCACTTTCAGGTTCTGAATTGATGTCGTGACTAGCTTGCCTGAAGGCGTACATTAATGTGCTATCTTGGCCATTATGTCCTTCTGGCATTCTATTGATGTACTTTTATTGGTGGCCTGCACCCCCCTACTATAACACAGAGTATTTCAGAACACAACTATCTGCAAAGAACAAATACAAAACAACAAATCATTCAGTTAGCTATAGTCCAACAGAAGTTTAGAAAGTGTCACAAAATCTGTTCACTGAATTATAAAACACATAATAACAGTTATATGCAAGAATGAATGTTCCATGGAATCTGAGTTCATACTTAGTAATGAACTTTCTACTCACAGATGTCAAAATATTTCTTGGAAGTGAATCCAAGAGATAGTTTGACTGTGCCTTTGTTGTCAAATTTAACAGTACACTGGACTGACCAATACTTGTAGGTTTAGATGCCAGGGACTGTACAAGACAACATACAGAATGCCCATAGGACTGACCATAGACCCTCCACCAAGTTGGTGGAGGGTCTATGGAGTGATTGTATAAATGTGCATGTTCATAAACTAAAGGTTCAGCATCTAAACTAGTATTGAGAAGCATACATGTATAAGTAATATATGATGCAACAGTGATATGATTTGAAATATAAAGAGATATCTGTGGTATTTTTCTTCTTGATTTCCACAATACAAATATCAATGAAAAGGTAGATCAATATATCCATGATCCTAACAATTCATGGGAAAGTACCAATAGACACACCTAGTTCACCTTTCCACCTTATCTCACCACCTTTCCCTTTGTCAATAATACCCTTGATGGCTTTTTTGGTAGTGCTTTACAATGAATGGGACAGTCGCCAATACCACCCAACACCCCTACGGGCAATGTTACAAACAACAACAACATACATTTTCAAGGTTGCAATCATGTACATCTGAAGTTTACCAAATTCTTTCACATCTAAAAAAAAGACCTCAAATAACCTACAACCCATAACACCAAAGTAAAGCATTTTCTGTATGTACCACAATCGTTTATAGCATCCATATCAAGTACAAATGTAAAATATCACTTCCACAATACTCTATTTGTTCTTATAAAGTTTGCTCAGATGTTTTAGTAACTCTCTTTCTTTGTCTCATGTGTTTTTGTTTATTTTTACTGAAATTAAGTTTTTACTAAAATTTTGTATTACAAATTCAAGCAGTGATGGGGAGGGGGGGCAGTGATGGGGAGGGGGGGGGCAGTGATGGGGAGGGGGCAGTGATGGGGAGGGGGGTTGAAACTGTTATTATCACGTTTTTCAAAAGTTTCATCAATAAATGATTCCATGATAACTCTTATCTTATCAGACATCAATATTGGCAGAAACCAACACAGAACTGATGTCATATGTTAAGATGCATATATTAGTAATGCACGAGTCAATGTCAAACCCCCCCCCCCCCCCCCACCTTGGGGCATAGTGGGGGATTTGGAAATTAGTCTTAAAAAATTTGTCAAATGCCCCATCCCCTGGGGCAAGACATTCTGGAAAATCCCCACCTAAACTCCCAACATTTCCCCCATCCCAATGGTGGGGCATTCAAAAATTCCAGCGACAAGGACAAACGATGGATGTAAGTGCACATGCGTAGTTATTGCGCTTGTACGTCTGTGAAAATGACTAGGGAGGTCAATATGAAGCAATTGCCCCACCTCCTCGGGCATTGTTTCATGGCAAACACGATCTAATCCCCCACATTTGTCCCGTATTGCCCGAGGTGGGGGTCCCTCAGGCATTACATTGACTCGCGCATAATTGCCATACTATTAGTAGGAAGCATCTCAATATTTTTAGATAAAATACACATTTTCACAGTGGGAGCTGTCTGGTTAACAAATTAATATATTGTACATGTACTAATAATTTTAATAATGTATTCACTGACATCTTAGAGAACTCACAGCTCAAGATGTAATCACCCATCACTTCTCGCAAAGCTCCTGATCAAAGCAATTGTTTCAAACGTATGTACCTGTATCAATTTCTATAATACATGAGAAACACTAATTTTCATGACAGAAATATTTTCCCGTACTATAAATAAACACTTGGGTATGTACTACACATTCAAACACACGTTTAAGTGCTATTTTAACATCATAGTACACATGTATGTCTAGACAACCACTAATAATTCTAGCCTAATAGTCTTTCAAATTTACATGTATTAACACAGTGAACTCTAACACACACACACAGAAAGACATTACAAATTATGCATGCCATGGAAAGGTAACACTCTGAGACCGTACATGTACACGACAACAGCTGATACAAATAACCTACTGGTAGATATGACATCTAATGTAATTAAACAAATATGATATCATATCACAAATTATCATATCAGCCAAGTCACCGAAAATAACACGACTGGATGTTTTGACTCGGTCTCTCGTCACGCTCATGACAATAGAATTGTTTAAGTTACACTAAATTTCTACAGAATTGATGATAGTATAGTGTAAAAGCAATAACTGAACGCAAGGAATGGATGTAAATTGAATTAATCAGTCACACTTAATAAGTTAGTGAATTAATCAAATGATGAAAACTGTAATAATGTCACATTTTGACAAATACATTGCATGCTCTTCGATTTGCATTGAAAAAAAATGCCTGATTTCTTAGAATGATTCACTAGATATGAGAAAGCAAAAGGGATTTTGTACTTGTAATAGATATATGCCACATATCACTCTATACATAACTCCCATGCAGAACAGTTTTATTTATATTAATTTCATAATTTGTAACATGATATGAATACATTTAATATTACCAATAATCAATTTACGAAGTTGGCTCACTATAATTGTTTGCTTTATAAAAATTACAGCTAATAACTTATACTAATAGTCACGATTTAGCTTGGGTGAAACATGTAGTCATATTCAATTAGGAATCAAAATTGTGATATGTGCATGTTCAGACAAAATACTAGTACTTGCATATTTAGTCTGTGTAAAGGGCGGAGTTTATTTGTCATAATACCATAAATGATCTCAATACCATGGAAAAAAATTGAGAGTAAACACTTAGATATGATATTGACCTGTTGAATGACCTCGTACGACCTTTATTTTAACCTTGAAATTTGACAACACTTGCCACTGTTCTAACCACTACCTTTGCTGTGAAGAATATACAATTATGACATTATATTTATACGAGTGTGAATACATGAAACTAACTTAAGTAAACAATACCTTGATAACTATGAGGTATGGTATTCATATGCCAATACATTAGTAACTGTTTTCTACAACACTCTGGCCTTGTCATTCACCATGCATAGACTCCATTGACAGGAAGTCAAGAATAGTTTGTTTACTTTGTAAGCATACCAGAAGATTTCAACACAAAGAAAAAGTCTGGCCCCACATAATCATAGAAACTAGACTAGTGTCTATGGCATAGTACAACACTTGACAGACACCACAGCTCTGCTAATTCAAAAATACACTAATGCAAACCACACGAAGCATACTATAACCTGTACACATATTTATTGTTTCGTGTGTCTCCTAACAAAGGCAGCCATGCTCTCTGTCTGTGCTTATTTTGGTTCCTTTTGACCAGCTTATTGATTAATTAGAAGTAAACAGTGATTACATCATTAGACTTCGTCGGATTGATTTTCTAGAAATGTATACTCACATAATACTATGGTTCACGGCTTACACTGACGTTGAAGGCATCAGCTGTCTATCTTTACTGTGTCAAAGTGTCAATGACATGATCACAACACAGTACAGCATTCCAATGTAATGATTCATTCGCATTCAAAATGGCAGCCAGTCGCTAGACCTGACTATTACTGATAACAGGTAACACAGCCTTTTTCCACCTCATTGTTTACATTGGTCGTAATATTATCTATTGATTTCTGATTAAGATCAAACTGAACATAAACAGTTTTAGAACTAAGTAAACAAATATATAATATATATACATATATATTTTACATTGAGTACACAGCTTTTAATTGCTGTGAAAGTTTTAAGTGGTAATATTTATCCCATCAAGATTAATTCTGAGATACTACTACTACTACTACAAAAGGAAGAATCCATTTTTATGCAGGTTAGCCTGACTGTTTGTGTGAGGTACGGGGTGATCCCTCCTACAGGAAATATATAGTGTAAGAGTCAACAAAGTTTGACATAGCCAGGTGTTTACACCATACCAGAAGTTACACATTCTTTATACTTTTTTTTTTAAGTTTCCTGTTATTGGCAAGCCAGTGCATGGAGGTATGTGTTTTTGAGTATACCTTTTGTAGACTTCATTCCTTTCACCTCACCTTACAGATTGGGAGAATCAAACTAACCTGGCTAGCAGCTTGACTATGACTTACTGAGGGCATAGAAACCATAGACCCTACATGAAGGGTGTAGGGTCTATGTAGAAACATGATTTGAGAATACAGTATACTATTTATTATGCTGTGAAGTTTGTATGGTTAGTTTGATTCTCCCAAGGTGAGGTAAAAAGAATGAAAGTGACCTTTGCTCACCTTCACAGTAAGCAGAATAGCCCGAGGGGTCTGGCAGCAAGACTAAGTCAGACAAAGACATGACAAAATTAGCCTTCTTTAGTGACTTCCTGTTACCTGCTAACTAGTCTACTCTCTATACAGAATTGTTACGATTTACACCTCCACTCACGTTTAGAAACCACACTGGCATCCAGACTACCTGCCAACATACCTCCACAAGACATACCACATTGACAAGACTTAACCCTAGTGGGTCTACTTAACATTGCAATAGTTATGACCTATGGAAAATGGTATGACATTACTATAATGCTATGTAGATATGAACAGACCAATTTATCATTTCATATCTGATAGCCAGACTTGTTTATTAAACTGCATTCCTGTCACTGATTGTGAAAAACAAATTTTCCAAAAGTGTGGACATTTATTTGTCATCCTGTTTATTTTCTATGAATGGAAATGAAAGTTGACAAAGGTTAACTGAAATAACTGTCTCATAGTTGTCATAAATATCATTAACTAGTATCAACTCTTGTTTGACTATTACCTGTTCAGACACACCCACCTGAATTTCACAATTTTCAAAACTTCTGAGTCACCATTATCGTGGCATTTTCTCAGGAAATGACATAATTTCTAGGTTATGCTACAAATTGTTATACTCGGTTTTAATGATATTTTGTGTGATTTTGTATGAGATTGGTATTTTTTTTTTTTTTTTGCTTTCATTATACACCTATACTCTGGAAATATAAAGATGCTTTTAACGCTACAAGGTCAAAGGTCAAACTATTTCAAACACATGAGGTAACACTTGTGTACAAATATTTTTATTACATTTAATGAATATTTATGAAAACTTAGAATTCTATCATTATTTCTGTGTGTCTATAGATGTTGTTTAGTATGTAACATTTCAAAGTGCAATGTTTCATGATAACAAGAATATTGGTATTTCTCCTCATTTTTTGAGTTATTGTTATGACTGACCTTATGCTAACCTATTAGTTTCTCAATTAGCATATTTCAAAGTCTGGATGAAATGAAAACAGTCAGCAACCATCTGTTCTGTAGACATACTATGTTTTTCTTTGGGCTATTTTCTTTTCTCTAGAGGAGATTCCCCGATTGGAATCAAAATGTCAAAGTCGACAAGTAGATTGGTGAGCCGGTACAACATGGAAAAAACTTGATCCAATTGACAAACCACTCTGAGAAACAAGTCTATAGAAAAACACTGAAATGTTTCGATCCAGTGAACTGATGAGAGATTGAAACCTTTCAACAAACCCAAAGTGGAAGTGATAAAACCACTAACCTTCAAGTTACACTGCTCAACACACAAAGACAAGACAAAGCAATGTAAGAGGGCTTGACCAACACAAATCAATGATGTAACAGATATGTCAGGTATGCTTCAATGGAATTCCAACCCAATGAAACAAAAAGAGGATTGAGTACAGCTCTTTACACTGGCAATGTTATCTCTCTAATCCAATCACTATAAATGGTACCAGTTTTCTACTCAGTCCAAAGACGTCAAATGACAGATACCCTGCTCTCTAACCCCCGTACCAAATGATGCGTTATCTTCTCACTTATGGCTTCCCACACTTTATTAGCTTTTAAACTGCCAAAATTTTGTATACCTGATGACGACACCAGGAAGGCTGGACAATGAGTAGGTGGTATTGACAATACCTGAACTGGCCAGGAGTGGCTTTACCCAGGTTAATAAATAATCTATGGTATCCTGTCAACCATTCAGTGTACTAGTAACTCATACTGCCAATTATACTTTCAATGTATATATACAACATTGCAGGATGATTATGATGGTGGTTAAAAATAGTATTAATGCCCTTCAATATTCCCATTGCAGACCTTGAGAACTGGGACATGCATAAAAGCTAGGCTTTCACACATTAACATACAAGAACTCGCTCTGTAATCCAACATATAGGTCTTGAATGGGTAAGGTCACTTAAATGACACAGTGTTATTTTTAGACATCAAAAATTTGTGGAAAAAACTGCATCACCTCCATACCATCACCAATGCTAGTAGTAGTGTTCACCATTTGCATATGGTGGTTCTGTAACAATATCAACCTTTGTTCGTCTATAAATACAACCATGAAATGACACATATATGCATGCATGTATAAGTGATAATTCTTTCAGATCATTTTGCTGGGGTGGGCTGACTCACCTTTGCCCTGGTGTCATCATCCATATCCACAGCAGAATACAAGTGGGTGACAACAAACAAATTCTTAAATGGCAACCACACCTTCTTTGATTGTTCCTGGAGTATGTTGGCTGGTCATCTAACCATAAAGTAACTATTAAACAAAGACTACCTGACCCAAGAAATGACTACACATATGTCATATATAAACCTAGCCTAGTTCCTATATGGTATCATTACAATTCACACCTCCACTTAGTTAGAAACCACGTTGACATCCAGACTAATATAAACCATACATCTAATAAACTTTACACTTGAAGTCTTCATTATTTGCTCTCTGAATAAAAATGATGGTATATGATAGATGTAATTTGATAAAACGTTCAACAACTGAAATCAGCTTGACCTTCTCTGATGACCCAACAACATATCGTATCAATAATGTCACAGCTGCCAATATATTTTGTAAATATTAGTTACCTGTGAATTTTTTTTTTTGAATTATAAAAAATTCTATTTACTCTTGTCTGACATTAAGCGTATGCATGGCAGATATTCTGAGATCATTTTAATTCCGTATGTGAATCTAAACCTGAGATATAGTAGTAATATCATCTCTGTGCATCTGTACTGAATACAAAATAGCCACACAACAATGTGTATGCAAATTCTACAATTCCCAGGTGTAAAACAAGAACCAAGGATTACAAAATTAGGAAATCTTTCACACATGAGTGAAAAATCTATTAAAAAAATATAATAAAATATATTACACCCACCACAACCCATCTGGCACAAACTGACTGGTTAATTTTCCCTACATGTAGTTATTGTTTGATTTGAGCTGACTGCTGGCAGAACAGCTGTATACTTCTGAACAATTTACAGAGTACAAATATGAGGAAGATGCATGTCAAAAAGAACACACATATCACACATACTACCATACATCATTACTGTATTAACTACATAATGAATTATCAAGTAATGACTGATTACATTAGCTTCTCACATTTGTGGAATAAATGAAATACTCTATAGTATTACTAGTATGCTATGACAGAACCCAATAACGCACGAGTGCAAGTGTGGCGTAATCGGGGTATTTGCATGCATGCATGCGTGCAGTGCTCTCTGTAACAGTACTTTAGCGAGCACAGTGACTTAAAGTGCAGCAGAAAACACTGCAAGCACTAGTGGGGTAGTGCAAATACCCCTGTGTACCCACACTGGCACTCACACAGCATGGGGTTGCTATTATTACATGTTTATCAAAAACAACAAATTTCGGTAAAAATGACACCAAACGATCACGAGGTTTCGTATAGAACGAAAGACCATGTCCTCATTTGCATGCAGGTATGCAAAATGTTTTCGGTATTGCAGAGCAGTGCAAATACCCCTAGTATGTGCACATAATCTCTAGTACATAATGTAATAATAATAAGTTCTACATATGAGTTAATGGGAGCATAATGTATGGTTTTATTACAAGTTATTGACTTTTCTTCATTGCTATTCCATATTTCAGCTATAACTACATTTTCCCACCTGTTTTTAAAACTACTTGCAAATCTTACTTATGGGTTTATAGAAGCAAAATGGTGTTATTACAAGGACTGAAGTATCTTCACTTATTAAATATGAATTTCCCCACCTGTTTTTCAACTACACATATTTTTAATATTTCAACACTGACGTGCACCATTCAAAATCTATGACATATATCATCTTCCAGTACACACTTCAATATGACATATATCCATTTTCCAGTAAACACTTCAAACACTACATGTGACCAGCTGGGCAGGCATGACACACTATACCTGGTACAACACTGCCATATCACTCCTTCTATAAAGCCAAATCTGCCTGATATGTATATTCTATATGTGTTGCACGATATTGATAACATAACAAAGGCTATTAATTTTTAATACGCTCATAATGTATTTCATGGGAAAAAAATCTAAAGAACAGAAATTGTAATGACTCAAAACTCTACAATCTTATAAATAGTAAACTAAACATTATGACAACGAATTTATTTTTAAATTTATACTATGTCTGTTTATATACTGTCCACTTCAGACTGGAACTACTTTTATTCAAACATTTATTTTTGTAAACTGCTAATATTGATTTTTGCTTTCATACAGGAAACCACATTTTATGTCTAGTTTCAAAATAAAGTTGTGAACAAATCCGACTGAGGTATTCATTTTAATTTCTTCATACAATTTAGAAATCAATTTATACTACACAACTGTGTGAACAATATTATCTTTAATAACTGATGTGACTCTACAATGATTTTTCAGAAAGACATTCAAATAAAATGGTGGTTGACTATGTAAATATTGGACTAATATTTAAGCAAACTGATCTACATAAAGCCTCAGGCATTATGAGGAATCTTTTCTTTATTATACTTATACCCTGAAAGATTGTCAGAAAAAGAGAGCACTGTGTTTGTGTTTCTCTTTCCAAGACTGTCAGATGTGTCATGTTGTTCAGCTCTATCGGGCTTCTACACCAGTGAATGATAGTGGATAATGTGACATGAATGTCAGCCCTCACAGACCATCTCTTTGCCACATTGTAAATCAGATGCTGTAGCCAGAAATAGTCACAAGATGGAGATACACACACACTATAACTGTAACTATGGTGATGGGCGGCTAGGAAATGGTGCAATTTTGGTCTCATTCTTCACAGCGCTTTGCATACCTGCATATCCTCAATTGTCACCATATTGTTAATCTTACATACATCATACATGCTATTTATCATGTATGCATGACATATTGTAATCAGGTGGGGGACAAAGCCTTCACTAGCTTTCTCAAGCCTCATTTAAGACTTTAACATAACCAACACTTGCTATCAAATCTGTGCTATCCATCAAACCCAGAATGACCTACATTTTTATAACAAACCATACATTTTTTAACTTCAAAAAAAAATGTTTAAGAACAATGGCCACCCATTGAAGGTAATACATATCTGGTTTACACTGAGGAGACTAACCTATCCCTAACCCTACATTTTTTGTACCTCTTTAGTCTGAATACAACTGTGTCTTCTCTATACACTCAGGCCACTGTTCTTCATTTTTGTCAATTGTTTTGTAGGTGAACATGAAGATTAAGTGAGGCTATCAGTACACAAAGTCAACACAGAGACAACAATATACAGCCATAGTTTCAACAATATCCAGTATCTATAATCAGATATACATTTGTACATGTGTACCAATTCCACTAACCAAATACTATTATCATTAATAGTGAGACAGGCACTCACATTCCAAGATGAATATTTTCTCAAACTTCTATTTTATTTCGGTCGGGCAATAATTAGTTCACTGCAAAATTGGCTTTAAGTTCATAAAAGGCAACATTTTAAGGTCTGGGAACCCTGTAGCAGAAAGAGATAACTTTGTAAAATTTATAATTAAAAAATATTTCATATCTTGTAGTTTGTACAACAATTTTAGTGGTGAACAACAGCATTCTCTACTGGACGAATTACAAGCATAGAGGCTCATTTGCATAAGTATTTAATTTTATGCACATCAATAATATGTAATTTTACGTAATGATTTGCATAATAATCATCATATTGATTTTGTAATATGCACATGTCTTCAACATAGAAACATACTCTGACATGGGGTCGGGGGGGGGGGGGGGGAGACGAACACTGACAACTCAAAAAACCCAGAGGCACGCTCATAAATTTTGCCTAATTATGATTCCGTACACATCATATTATGGCACCTAACGGTCAAAACACTTTAAAAATACAATTAATTAGACTGATAATAGTCACATCTACATATGGTCACGTAATAAATGTCTAACTTGATGTGATAATGTAATACCTGGGTTGATAAGACGACTAATTTTGTATTCTGAATGACTCCACAGTATTCAGACTATGACATCTGTGATACATGGCAAATGAACTTTGATACCTTTCAAATTAAATGAACTGTGCAATTAATTAAGTTGAATTATAACAACTGTAAATGGATACCACATCTATTAGAAAATTAATAATCTGAATATGTACTCCATCACAAGAAAGTCCATGACTGGGTAATAGAACAGTAATATCATTTATTTTCTTCAATTTTATGAACAATAATTACTATTCACCGAGTCACTCCAAGATAAAATTGGTTTTCCAAATTTCTACTTTTTACTTTATCAATTATAATATAAAGTAAAGAATTACAAAATAATATATATAAAACAGATGCAGAATAAATGGAGAGTTCTTATTCTCATCATTCTATTTAAATTATTGAATATGCGTACCTGTATCATTATAAAAGGCTTCACAATGCCTGCAAAATAAACACATTCTAGTACAAGGCTTTTTTTGGTCTTAATTACATAAACTTCAAACTTATTTGTGGACATGAATTAAAAGGGTATTTAAGAATCCCATTCAGGTTCTGATTAACATGGCAATGTGCAGCAATAATAATTATGTAAATTAACTATTATGTAAATTCACCCATCTCCATTACTTTCATTATTATGAGATATAATTTAGCTCTCTGCATGGATATCATATAAGAAGTTTACTTGTACCAGCTATGAACCAGACAGACTGGTTATAATTATAGGATAAAACAAACTATCTTCTCTCAAAAGTTTTCCTAGGGACTCTTGCTGAGCACTGTAGAAAAGCAAGAGTCCCTAGGAAAACTTTCGAGAGAAGTTAGTTTGGCTATTATGATTTTATCCTATGACCAGTCTGTCTGGTTCATAGCTGGTCCCAAGTAAACTTCTGATCTAATATCCATGCAGAGAGCTAAATGTAAATCATATCTCTCATAATAATGAAATCTCACATTCATAAATTCTATCCTCATAATGTCAATCATTACAGCCAGGTGGAATAACAACCAACAATAACATTTTTGAAATATCCCCACAAACAAACAAAAAGTAAAACAGATTAAATGCAATTAGCCAGCTTAGTTGTCTAATTTTCTAGAAGTAGACGAAACAGAGCTTGATTGTGTTAGATTGCCTGTGATAGCTGTGTGCATACCAGAGCCACTGCAAACCCTGTACATTTGTATTCGTGGTATGACAACACAAGCCACCCTTCAGTTTGAATAATAATAGATCAGTCATAACTCTGTACACATAACACTATATCAATATTTGATGTTAGTTACCTTCCCAGTCAGTTTCTGTACCCTCTATGTGTTTGTACATTGCTATGTACTGTACATAGGCAGGTCTGATCAATGAAACTGGACCAGTGTAATGCCTCCATTCTCATAATTCATACTCTGGTAAATAATTACCACACCTCTAGATAAAATGGAAGTAAATATCTGGTTTCTATTAAACAAACTAGAAAGGTTTCGATCCTAATTTTAATCCTACATTTGTGTAACAACTCTACCTTTTCTCATCTAACGATACTGGGGGTCATAATTCTTAAATACACATAATATCATACAATACAATACAAAGGCAATTTCAAACTTGACATACACCAATAGATAGCTGAGCCTTCATATTTGTTAAAAATATAAACACCAGTATAAAAAGCACAAATCCAAAGTGAAGATGAAGTGCCAATGCTGTCTCTCAGCTAGCATAAGCAAGGAAATGTACATTGAAGCCTCTGATTTTCTCCACACTTTCATTCCTCCCTCCAATTTCACAATGTGTACAAGTATGTAGAGGCCTTCAAATTGAATTGTACATATATATCATAATACAACCTTATATAAACAGCGACTGTTTTTGAAGACAGTGTGCTCTACTGTGATGTCTTACAAACATACTATTACCAATGACTAGCGCCATAATTTGAAAGGTTTGAATTAAACGCTTTCATTCATAAGGTCACTAACTGTACTTTTTTTTTCTACGCAGTCAACACACTAATTTGTTGAGTCTACACCTTCAACAAATAGAAATCACATTACCAAGTAAACAGCTGCCAGCTGAATAGCATATGTCAAGCCATGAAACCTTTATTCTAGCTCTGTCTTGTACAAAAATACCTTGAATCACCATCATCATGGTTTTTTACACAGCTAACTTCAAATACATTGTTAAGAAATCTCAGCTTTGTGTGTGCCCCACTATGGTTTTTTAGCTGTAGGCCCATTCTGTGCTATTTCTCTCTGACAAACCAGAGATTTCTAGATCACTCACAAATATGGGTAGGTTGGATAGGTGGGGTTGATAGCATTGTCACAAAAAGTGCTTCTTCAAGGATATTGGCATTTGGGTTTTTATCATTTTATCATTTTTCTTTATTTCTATTATATTCATAAACAATATTTGTATGTTTATTTGTAATTTTTAAATAATCAATACATTCTATCAGAGAGATGTACTTTAAATTTACATGAAATCACAAAACTGAAAATATAGTACAATCTCTCGTATGTAAATGTATAATTATGTATGTATTTTCATTGATCACTTCTTCAAATTGAAAAATATTGAGTATTGTTCCTGTTTGCCACTAAATAATTCTGGAACAGATTTGTGTCAGCTTAGTTATACCCGTGCGTCTATCAAAACTGAAACTCAGTGAAAGCTTGAAGTTCCAGCAGAGAAGAGGGACACAGGTGTTTATCAATGAGAAGTGTCTTTTGATATGCAACCCGCATGGGAAGAAGCAATTTAGTTTCAATTAACAATTCCATTTGATTGAAAACCACATTTCTAAATACCGTTAACCTGCACTGTAAGGTTATTTGTATGCTATGGAGGTCATAAAATAATGCCTTAGCAGAGCTTTGCAGTGAAACACCA
Organism: Glandiceps talaboti; assembly: GCF_964340395.1. Classification (NCBI taxonomy): domain Eukaryota; kingdom Metazoa; phylum Hemichordata; class Enteropneusta; family Spengelidae; genus Glandiceps; species Glandiceps talaboti. The sequence goes on from NC_135552.1 coordinate 16,847,338, forward strand.
CAAAATTGAGTTCCAAATCTACACATCTGTGCCTGATACATTACCTGCAACAAACTAAAGCTTCTATGTACAGGCATCTATCGATGTACATGCATCGACTTTTAATGAACTCAAAAAGTGAAATATCAAGAGAATTACTACACTTGATGCCTGATCTGAAGCTTATAAATCTGTCCATAAAATCTACGCATGTGTAGCAGGCAAGAGTCTTTCTTGATCAATCACTTAGCAATGCATGACTGGTTGAATTATTTAGCACAGAAAAATGGCATGCAACAGAGAGACAAGATAAATGGAGTGAATACTCGACGGAATCACAAATTGCTGTGTTTAATACTATCTTTTAATCCTATGACTTCTTGATACAGTGACTGAATAATATCAAAACTTCAAAGGTATGGTAGAATCTATCAGAGCTATTCTAGGTATGTTTCAGTACTCCCTCCCACTGAGTCATAACCATATGTTATTCGCTTCGGGGTAGTACACCAGAAGAAAGAACAGCTTTTGCAAGGTAAACTGAGATTTTAACAAGGAGATACATATTTCATATATCTTTATACATCACTCATTTTTCAGACTCATCCCACAAACGGTGAATAAATTTGTTTGTAATTGGTACAAGCTAATTATGTTTACATATACATTAATTGGCCAATCAATTAATTTATGAGAACATTATGAGTCATTAGGACATTAAACAGAATGCATTTGATAACTAGTAATGCTTTTAGGAAAAGATACTTTCATTACATGTATTTGTATTATTATAATAAAATGCAATTTTATTGTAATGTAAAATGCGACTTAGAAATAGCTCATAAATGATTATTTTCAAAGGTAAACAAAGATTTCAAAAGAACATATAATGCTATGAAAACTATATTGTTGTGTTAATTTCCCCCATTGTTGTCAAGACTTCCCAGCGTGGGAAAAACCCTATCAGGAGTAGATTACTGTTTTGTTGCTATAAAAGTTAAGTGTACACATGTATATTCAAGTCCCATGAACAAGTGTACTACATCGCATGTAGAATTCCATATTTATGTCATCACCAGTAAAATACATCAACAAAACTTTACAAATAACACCACAAATCCAAGGTGTGTAAAAAATGAAACAAACCTCTATGAAATAACTCTAGTTGATGACAGATGGTGGTATTAAACCCACAAGTAAACATCCAGTCAGTCAGACAGAACTTTGTTTTTACTTCTTTCTATAAAATGATTGCACATTCCAGTGAACACCTTTATCGTGCTCAAAACCCATATCCTATGTCAAACATACCACAGACATTTGTCTGGTTCAGGACTGCCACTCAGAGGTTGAAACAACACGGAAATCTAAGTCAACTATGAAATTTTTTCTGTTTTTACCTATCCTCATTAGCATACATATAGGAAATAACACAGAGGGCAAGATGTCAGAGGGCAAGATGTGGCTATTCACACCTCTGGCTCTTTTTGTGAAGAAACAATTCCTATGAAAGGAAGAGTCAGACAAGTTTGTTTCCATAATAATTGGTCATATCAACACGTTTAACTCATTGTTCCACTTCTACTTTCTATTCCTGCATCACATGTATTATCTTTTCTGTAGCAGGAAATGCGATATAACCATCCACCAACTCTATGGTATATAACCTTATACCGACAGACACATATGACTTCATTTATGCACTAACAACAGTAGCATGTCTGGATCAGTAACACTAATACTAATTCAAACATTGATAAATTAAATGTTGTCATGTATGTTGTGAATAAGACTGTCGACAGTTGTTCGTGCCTTTTTTGCTACGTTTCATCTAAAACAAAGTCGTCGCCTCGCTCCGTAGCACTGAATACTAATGCATACTGCAGTGATAGGAACAATGAGTGCCAAAGGCACAAATCTTCGTACTGTTATCGTATGAGGGCATGGCAAGGAGTGACAGCCACTCATGAATATAATATATATATATGTATGTATGTATGTACGTACGTACGTACGTACGTATGTATGTATGTATGTATGTACATTGTATGTATGTATGTATGTATGTATGTATGTATGTATGTATGTATGTATGTATGTATGTATGTATGTATGTATGTATCCATTTTTAACCCCCCCCCCCTCCCGAAAAACAACTGTTAAGATTGGGTATACAATAAGAATTACGTTTAATACTAGAAATCGATATCAAAATTAGGTATACAATCAGACTTGGATATATAATAACACCAGAATTGGGTATACAATCAGAATTGGGTATATAATCAGAATTGGATATATAATCAGAATTGGGTATATAATGTATCAGAATTTGGTATATAGTGATATCAGAATTTGTAATCAGAACTGGGTATATATTAGATATCAGAATTGGGTATATAATCAGAATTGGGTATATAATCAGAATTGAGTATTGTATATAATCAGAATTGGGTATATAATGTATCAGAATTTGGTATATAGTGATATCAGAATTGGTAATCAGAATTGGGTATATATTAGATATCAGAATTGGGTATATAATCAGAATTGAGTATTGTATATAATCAGAATTGGGTATATAATGTATCAGAATTTGGTATATAGTGATATCAGAATTGGTAATCAGAATTGGGTATATATTAGATATCAGAATTGGGTATATAATCAGAATTTAATAAATATGTAATCAGTATACAAAGCCTATCACAGAACTAGGTGTATTTTTACAAGAACTGGGATCAATCACAATAATTGTACATATACATACTATATACTATACATGTATATCAGAATCAGCTGTCTGGTTTCATACTTTAATGGGTCTTCACTTTTCAAATTCTAATGAGTATTTTATGTGGATGCTCTAGTACTGCGGCATGTAAAAATGCTTCATTGCTTTTTGGTCCCCATTCTGTTTACAGCTACTTTCAATGAAAGTACATTCCATAGTCTACCTATTCAAGCACTCGGGCTATCAGCTGACCTTTACTGTGACCTCTGACCTCGTCAGATGGCACGACAAGCATAATTGATCCTAAGCTATTCAATAGACTCACAAATTCTCAATCATTTTTTTTTTTGTAAAAATCATGAAACGAAGGAAAAACCGTTTCTGAAACAATACACTCAACATTTGCTTAAATCTTGTGATCAACCAGGAATCTTGTGCAAGAAAACAGAAAGACAGAATTTCAAATCTTGACTTAGTTTTATGAAAGACCAACACACCCTTACCAAACATTGGACATCTGTCTCACAAAATAGTTATGTTCACATGAACAATTACCTCTAAAACTTATGTTGCATTTTCTGGCATGAGAATTACAAAGGCTTTCTTGTAATTCTAAATAAGTTAGGGTCCAAGTAATTTTTTGATAATCTATTAGTTTTATGAAAGAAGAAACCAAGTCACCAAGTGGGGTGACACGCTGTGTTCAATTACCCTAAATAATGAGTAAATGAGATGGAGACCACGATATAATGAATGGTAATGTCTGATCTAAAATTAGCAATTACACTTGGTCAACCACAAAGACTTCATTTCACGTTCTTCAAATATTCCTTATCATTTTATTTTTTAGCACATGGTGTCTGTATTCACAAAATTAAACATACATCATGTAGACAGCTTGTGCAACTGTACATGTACACGTTACCTTCAAGCACTTTCTATATTAAATACCGGTTCAGAACAGACTAAAATTTACAGTAATACAGTAGGCTGGCTACTCTACTGGAGTGTGCCGTCTTTAATGTCCACTTTATTACTCAGGGCACTTGGTGTCTAGCTCTTAAAATGTGGGTATATATTACATAGTGGATATCATTGTGGTTTATACATTTTCCACTTGTGATATTTTTATTTTCTGATCTGGTGTTGATAACTTTTAAAATATTAATCCTTATATGTCCATCTTTTATACTCTTCTCACTAAGGCCAAAAAAAGAGAGAATGTTTCTGTTCAGTGCACACATCACTTAAATACCCTCGCGTCAGTCTCTTTTGTTCCTTGTTTTACCAACCCATGCAGTCTGCAGATCTGGGGGAAACACAAAAATAACCTTCCCTGTACTTCAATGAAGACAACAGCAGGGCCAACCGTGAACAAGCAAGTGACATCTGCCCACATACACACTTGCTCTAAAGTACTAAAGAAAAAGAAGAGTAACTGCCATAAATAGTAGATTTAGTGACATGTTTATTGAGAATGAAAAAAAAAATTGCATTGTCACACCACTTTAGACAGAATGTGCTAACCAGAAACAATTCTTTTTGGGGGGGGCCTAACTCAAAAATTGTGGTTTTTCATACCTCCCTGGCAAACCGTTGGTAAGATATGGTAAGAATGACAACAATATCATAATCCATAAAACTAGACATCAAATATACATATATTATAAATTCTTATCAACACTTCAGTAGAGCTACACCTAAGATTACACTGTGGAGAATCCGTGACTAGAATTGACAAGTTAGTGTATTTGTCTGTTGTGGTCTAGGGTTAAGTGCTGTTTGTCATATGCTAGCTCCATAGAACCTCGACAATGGCGATTTGATGGCACACGCATTTGTTTTACTTGTGACTGATTTCTAACAAATTCAGTTTAATTGCATACAGCAAGCGTGACCTCTACTCCATGAGGTCAACCTCAACAATCATAAACTCCAGCAGTGTATTCAGGATACCCTTGGTAGTTTCAGGAGAGCATCCATTTCTCATCAACAAAACAGCTTTCGCCTATAAAACATGTACATATTTGGTACTGCACTTTCTCCCGAGTCTGTTTCTAATTACGGAGGGGATTGGACAGAGATATAATCATTGCATCAGTAATGGGAACAAATTCTAGACACCGGGTTAGGTGGTTCAAATTCCCACTGTAAATGCCTAAATACTTTGTGATCTCTCTAGAGGATTTTCAGTCTGACAACTACATGTACATTAATTATCATACACTTTACAAAGTACTACATTTGTATAATAATCATTGTCAGCAACGATCAACAAATTTTCTTTTAAATGTCATTCCAAGATTGGCCTGGATCTGTAAGTATTTCTGCATGAATAGACTTAATACTGTAAACTCACACAGGAAATCTAGTCAGTTTGGTATTCCTTTGTGGCTGTTCTAGTAGACAGGTGATTAATATTTTGTAATTGTACATTTTCCCTACACAGACCCTAGCTAAGTGATACTTGTCAAATACATCTATATCCATCATGCTACTTGGACTGATTATCCTCATTTGACTGACCCAGTTATCAGTCAAGACAGGACTGGTGTATACTAAAACTTTTCAGTTTTCCCAGGAGGGGTAAACATATATCTCATCATGTAATGAGGTCACATACACTACTGGACTAGTATTGAGAATGAGGTGACTTGGACACTTTGGGTAACATAACATTAACAAGTTTACAACATCTCTGCATGATGTGAATCTATACTCAGTACATTGTAGACACTGAGGAGTATGCTATCTCACAGTTTGATACAAACATGAGAGTACTATAATAAACCAATCAATTCCCCATCTAACACTAAAACACATTGCAGGGAATGTGTTCCTGACATCAACTGTTGTTCAAGAGTGATGTGTCGCTCAGAGGCAGAAGCCTTCAAGTTTGAAGTCTGGAAGATTCCACTGCTTCATATGAGAAGGATTGAGGGGGGGGGGGGGGGGGGGGGTTACACAAGCAACAGCAATAATATTGTTATCTGATCAACAAATATCACAACACTATTAAAAGTACATTAGATAAAATTATTTTTGCTTCATGTCTGTTTTAGGAAAAGAATATTGAATATTGAAAAGCCTCTTCAAAATTTCCCATCTAAGTAAAAGCACCTGTGTCACCCAAAAAATCAGAAGTTCCTAATCTGACATTTTACATGAACCTTGACCTCCCAACCACATGCATAGAGAGAAGCACTTGACTAATGCCAGCACAAATAGCACTAATAGTACAACTTTAAGAGAAACAAAACATCCATTTTCCATTTCATGGCCATTTGGTTTTCACTGGGCAAGGATGGCCGATGGGTTCACCATTCTTGTATTGATAAAGGTTCTTTACAAAGTGGAATTTCAACTATTTTTGGTCAATTCACAAAACAACACACTACTTCATGTCAAACCAGATTCCAGTCTTTTCCTCAATATATGATTTCATGATTTGAATCTACACCTACATGTACATGTATGAACCGCAAACATCTGAAAGGTCTTTGTATTCTAAGATTAGACCATACACTGTTCTTGATGATTACAACAATTGTCTTTCTTGAAAGTATAAATCATTTCGCAAATGTACACATACTGTACATTGTATACATATATACATATTACAAGGCTAGTTTATAGATCAAGATGTGTATTACTATTAAGCCATGTTCTCAAAATCACATCTTACATATCTCAGTATATCTGCATTGTATGAGCAATCTTTTATTATAAATGGACTACATTGTATACACATACTTCAGGCAATTTGGTGCATGAGATGATAAAACACCACAAAGGAAATCTTGCTCTACATAAAATTCTTGATATTCACATTAACACACACATCTGTATGTCATATCAAGGTCTTTGTTCACATTTACACATATAGATCAGGAAGAAAGTTCTTTAAAAAAAACACTTCACTGCCTGTTTCTCATGGAAGGGTTAATGTTCACAGTGAACAGCTGTCCCCATTCAAGAACTAATGGCGCCTATCTTATCTATCAGTGAAACTTTCCTGTTAAAGTCTCTCAGAACAATTTTTTTTATGGTTACAGGATGGAGATTTGTTTGACAAACTTAAGCTGACACCACATAATAGCACTGTCTTCATCATGCTGTCAATGGTGCTGATCATCTCCATTGGTTTGTTCAAGCCTCTTCTATTATAGTACAATTACACCACTGCCAGCCTGATGGTTTGAACTTTGAACTTTGAACTTTACTAAGTATACCTGTAGGTCAGGTACGACTTGACATTATCAAATCCAAAGTACTATTTGAAATATTTACCTTTGTAGTCAATGATCCTTATAAATGACGATTTACATTCCCAGCATACATGTACATCTACCAATTTACATTTTTTCCCAAAACGTTGACCAGTATTTCCTCAATAGAATTCCAATCCAATGATTAGATGTTAATCTGTTCACAATATTCCTTTTTAAATTATGATAGATGTCATCAATTGACAATTGGGAAGTACTGACTCTTCTTTACTGTGAAGGCATGTCCCACGTGAGTATCTTTGATTTGATTAAAGAGTACACGGAGCTCAACCTCAGCCTCACAGGTATTTTTGGCCTGCTCAACAAGGGGTGAGCACCTATAGATTAAACAGCCGTGTTATTGTCCAACCAGTGGACTTCTCCTTTCAGCAGTTTCATGTCACTAGCACACCTATGACTGGAGCATAAAGACTCCATAGTGCAGACACTGGTATGCAGTAAAAACCACAAAGTCTGTAGTAGTATCACCCATTGTCACCAACTGCCCTTCAGAGCCAGGCATGGCCTTGCATTCCATACAGTTTGGTACAACAGTGAACAATGGACTGAAATGTGTCTGTCATCAGCAATGCCATGTTTTGTAATACACAAATGTGTAAAACTTGACGATAAGTCATTTTATGAAGGCCTACTTCCAAAAATCCAAACTTATGGTCTTTTTAATATTATGTAAGTCATTCCATCGATATAGTTTGATGATGTCCCAGATGATGGCACTTCCCTCAGACGACTTGAATCAATATCCACCGAACACATATTTTCATCACCAGTCACAGTATAATAGTACCATTGTTTTGGTTGCAATCAAGTGCCATGGGGAGATATTAAAATTGAACCAGACATGCCACCCTTTTCAAAATAAAGATTAGATGGTATCCACTATAATATACTCTATTGTTTAAAATCTGTTGTTTTATGTCACATATCCAATCATGTAACACTGGCACAAATTCCTTTACCCAATAAATGTTTCTGGCCAACATGATCATAAAGTTAACTAAACAAACGCTCATGTCAGTAAGTTTGTGAGACCTATATATGTGTGTCACTCTCATCCATACAAACTATACTATCCTCAATAATGTAACACAACCATAATATTTATCAACTTTCACTAAATCATGCTCTGTATGCTGATGAAAAGTGATGCCAAAAAGGTCACAGAGCAACATGAACTCTGCACAGTCAGAATACATGTGAGCTCACACCTGACCACACTTTCTCCAGTCATGTGTACATTCCAACACGTGGGCCAGAAAGCTGATCTGGGGGACGCTTTACTCCTAAGCTGTTTGGTTAAGGAAATGCCTGTGTTCTTAGCTTTGAAAATATTGCAAGGGTCAAATGCCATCTCAAATACCATTATGATGGCATTACGCCATACTATTTCCAACATTTGCAGGAATCCGAATAGTACACACAAAACACTACCCATTCAAGATATCTATACTAACTCTACAGTTCATACCAACATCCCCCCCCCCCACACACACACACACAATAAAATCTCTAAACAGAATAATGCACCTTTGTTGGCGCTAGCTTGCTATGTATGCACACTACAAAAGTTTTTGCTTCATAAATACACCTATCCCTTATTCCCTGCTTCTCTGTTTATTGTAAACTACAATGAAGTAACATCTGTGCCTGTGACCATGAACATTTTAAGACATGCACTCAACATATTTTTTTTTTTCAATTTTGGATTTTGACTCCAACATGTGAAAGCTATAAGGTCATTATTTGTAAATAGGTCAGTGTGGTCTATTATTTACATAACTTTTTAAAACTTTTACAGCAGATATGAAACTGTTGACATTTTGCATGTTGACCACATTTCATGCTTTCTGGGGTTAGATTATATACAATGTATGTTTAGAAATAGTCACTGGAATTGTTCAAGCCTACAGCTACATACACTAAACTTTGTCACCATGGTAACTTGGGTGTGGTACATGTTTTGGCAATGTATATGTACCTTCACATCATACCAAGGGAAAATATACGATTTCTTTTTATCGAACGGCAGTAAATCAGTTTTCAAAGGAAGCGTCGAACTTGTCAGTAAACACCCCATCCTTACAACTGTCATAATTAAGTAAACTACTCTAGTAGTATACGCTCACTATCAACTAGAGAATTCAAACAGCTTGAAAGTTACAATAACACTTTATCTAATATCAATACCAGCTGTACCATACCTACATATATTATGCATAATGTATTACTCATATTTGATTCATTTGATTTTCAAATGGTTGACACTTTGTGTACATAACTTGTTGTTGACTAATACAACTAGTACAGTAGTTAGTAGCAGTGTTTCTTTGTATACAAACTAGTCTGTACAATCTCCCTAATTCACAGCAAGTGACCACTGACCTGCCAAGACCCCAACTGTCTCAGATTTCTCCTTCTCTAGACTATTAAAACTAATGACAGGATCTAATCCATCATCACTCCCAAGGATATTGGCTAAGTGTGCATGTTCACTTGTACAATATTACAGAGGAAGGAACAAACAGGTAACAATGGACATAAAGCAAAATATGACTTGTACAATATTATCCCCAATATTTTTCTTCATTCAGCCAAGGAAATATGAATGAAATATGAATTGTCGTCGCTAGACTCATAGTGACAACCCTTGGTCACAAGTATTTTCCGGCTAAAAGGAGGAAAATATTGGAGAATAATATAATTATACGATCGCAATAATATGAAAAAATATCAGGGAAAGTAATGACAATTTTGAGCATTTTGACTCATATTTTGAACACAATGATGTAGACACACGTTGTCATGACACAAATGTAGACATGTGTTGTTGTGACATAGAATGACCAGAGCACATATTCCATATTTTTGTTGAACCTGGTTCATGCATGGTATAATATCAAATACGCATAAATGTGTAGGAATCAAAAAAAATACAAACAGTAAAAAGAGTGACCACTTTTTGTGTTTGTGAAAAAGTTCTTGAGAACAGAACAGGATACAATCCATCATAAATCTCAGGATATTAGCCACACAGTGCTTGATTAGCGGAAGAAACAAATGGATAACACTCTATGTACAGCAATGGATATATATATATATATTCATGAGCAATAACCATACAAATTACTTTGTAGCTGGTATTTCACAAAGAAACAGTATTCCTTTGTATTAACCCAGAGACTTGCTATCTGGCTTAACTGTCGAGATGACAATGTCAGTTGCCAGAACTCTGTCAAGCCAGATAGTCATAGTCTAGTGCTGTCCTTCATCAAATCTTTCAGATCTCTCTTTTGGGATTAGAGACCAGGTTGGCATCCAGACTAAATAGCTAAGTCTCCTTGCTAACAATATAAATGATGTACTGTACATAGAAAAAGGGGTCTACAAGTTAAAGGTTGGATGCAAACAGTTACCAAGGCAACACAAAATGGTTAAGGAGTAATCAAATTATTGAGCCACCTATCACCACTTCAAAGTGGGGTCAATGTTATTTTAACATAAATTTGAAGTTTTATGATGGAAAAGATAATACCCTAAGTTATAGGATGTTAATGTTTCTTTTTTCCTTCCACAACAATAATAGGAAATGCTACTTCACAAGTTACAAAACGACTGCAGAAAAACACCCCATTTGACATTGAGTATCTCAACAACAAATCTTAAACTGAGATGTCACATTCCCCTATGACTTGCAAGTACTTACTAGAAAGAATTCACATGATCACCATTGACGTTAATTCGCAAAGTTCTTACCTTGGATAATGGAAATGTATGTGTACCCCAAAATTGACAAATCTGTCTAATAAGTTAGAAATACCAGAGTGACTCACAAAAGCTGCTCCACACCCATATGTTCACAGGATAGGTATGACAACAACCACTCATCACTTACACATTTGATGAGATCACTTTCACAACCTGCTTATTTTTACCGAATCTGCCAATTAACCAAATGGAGTGCAAAGGAAAAACACTTCTAACATCAGTTAAAACTTTAAGTAATTTTCAGTGTTTTTTTTAAAGGTAATGACAGTCTTTGGCGGAGGTATGTCTCATAACACCGTACAAAGAACCTGGGATTAGTTTTTCAATTTCCCCTTTCACGTAATGCTAGCATCAGCCTTTCTTCTTGTCAAACACTAACTATTAGTCCATAAAAAAAAAACATTTCTGTATATTAAATAATGCCTTCTCCTTCACAAATCACAGCACACACACCACACACACACACACACACACACACAATATGAATAATTATATCACTACGCTCAAATAGCTAAATACAAGTTTCAGAAAAAGCTGAAGGATGTTGTATTTGGCACATACAGGATATACTTATAGGCAACAGTTTGACTTCACAAGAGAAAGACAGACCTTGACGGCTTCCATTAAACAAATGTCTAATACCACTTTAAACAAGTTGATGAGCTAGATTCCACCATTCCCTGATCAATCAACACAGATCAAAGCCAAGGTCATTTCAATAAATGAACTCACTCACTCTCCACTTAAATCAATTGTTGAGCAATTAGTTTTTATGCCCGACTGGATAGCACTTCAACTACTCATACACTGTTACAAGACTTAACCTACATGTAACCCTACAGACCATCAAACAGGCTCTTGACACACTCCAATGGGATTCAACCAGACATACTCTAAAACCTAACATTGGGAGGTCTTTCCCATTTCACAAGACAGGCAGCAAGTAATTCTTTCCGGACATCAGGAACAATTTCCTGTCAGCCTGTCCTGCTACTGGTGCACACTTCCGTTTTCAAACAAACTTAACCCACAACAAATGTTCTATCTTAAACAGTCTTGCTGTGATAGGCAATCCTACACACACACTAGTGAACTTAATCAAAGCCAGACTTTGGTCAAAATATATCATTACAAAACTCATTAGTTATCCTTGACTTAATTTGTGAATTCTAGTATCTGCTTTTGTACTCCTTTGAATATTGTTTTCTTTCCTATCTTAGTATATTGCATTTGTAACATTTCCAATCACAATACCACACATAGAATTTTCAATCACATTTATACACCTTTTCAGCTCTTACAAAAGACTGTCCAAGTAAGTTGAAACATCAGGAATTTTTACTAAATGCTACTATTAAATAACCCAGACTTGCATCTCTTATACTTTTAACTCAAAGCAATATCATAATCGATTTACATTTCATCAGTACATGTATCATTCACAAATATTTACACTGGTCAAAATGTTAGCACAGACTCTAAAATTGACGATGAGAACCCATTATTTGTACTTGAAGTTGAAGAAATTCCATCAATTTCTATCCAAATGCATACATACTTCAACTGGTCTTACATATTGTTCTGAGGAGCCATGGCTGATCAGTTATATCATACATTACACCCTGTTACTGTAATCACAATATTCACTAGTATTGGTATGAAACAGCTGCCAAACTATGCTGCATATAAAATAGTCTAAATGGTCTGTGATCTATGAAGACCTTTCCAATTCATGTAACCATCAGGTTACACAAATGTGGAATTCACTCCATTATGCTTGGAAGGCATGCAAAGACTGGCATACGAAGAGGCATTGTGAACTTTCCTTTCTTTGATATAATGAGGCTGTCTGATGACAAGCTTTGGAATTATGGCTCATAACAATCTGCAAAGACCCATTCTGTGCTGCCAGGCCTCTTTTTATTGTTAGTACATGAGACAGACATTCATATTACCTGCACCTTAGTACATCACGACTGTGCTACAAAGCTAAAATTTGGTACCTGGAACGTATGTACATGTATATCTCTGCCAACATCTCTGATTACACAATGCTTATCAAATATACATGTAGGTGTTGTTATAACTGAAAATACTGAAATTCTATTTCTTGATGAAAACACCTTTGGTGGTGAGTAAGTAGGTGGGTAAACTTGAGTTGCAAATAAAAAGACTTGAAAAGTACTTGAACTAATAGTACTATAAACTGAGTTATTAACTCAGTAGGAATATAAACTGAGTTATTAACTCGATAGTACTACAAACGGTGTTATTAACTCGTCTCGGTAGTAGTTACTAAAACTTGTCTCGGTAGTACTATCAACTGAGTAACTAACTTGGTAGTACTATAAACTGAGTTACTAACTCGTCTCAGTAGTATTATCAACTGAGTTACTAACTCAGAGAACTATAAACGGAGTTACTAACTTGGTAGTACTATAAATAGTGTTAACTTACTGTAGTACTATAACTTGAGTTATTAACTCACTAGTATTCAACAGCATATCTCATCAAAATGTGAATCATACAGACTATCACTATTCTATTCACTATGTAATTACTTACTATATACATGTCATGCATATGTAGGACATGCACTGTAGTATGAACAGCAATATAGTATATTAAACTAATAAGTAATACTACCTTACCTTCAAGTAAAATGACCAAGATTCACCAATATTTGGATCAAGATGTCGAAAGTACACCGATGGAATAGAACTATACTTCTTCTGTCACTAACAGAACCCTGCAACCACACAGAACAAAATAATTCCTTTAGCTTTATGTAATTACAGTGTAGTGAATAATTACGCAGACTGAGATGATAACAAACAAACAACATTTACAAATTATTATCGGCCTGAAAGATCCCGGTGTTCCTCCGGCTTAGTATAATATGTCGGTAAAAATGAATCATTTTTATTCTGTGACGTAAGTGAAACATACAGTACTATGATTTACTACAGTATGACACATTCCCTTATAATGGGACACACTGTCTAACTTCAAAAAGAGATGAAAAGGTACATGAAATATGAACACATCTTACACATGTGCCACTTTACCACTGAGACACTTCATACGCCTAGCATAGATACCAAAATCTGCAAAAGCAGGGAGACATATCCCCTTATCTTTATGCCATTTATCATTTACGTTTTTCATTTTCCATCGATCTTGAACACTGATAATGTCACCATATTTCTTTTCCATAGCATGTTACTGATTTATGTATTAATACAAACCGACTCTCAGTTGAATGTTTGTTACATCGTACAGTTCAGTTACTAATCATAACTGAACTCATACATTTTAGTAAAATTAATTCAATAATGGTAAATTAGGAATCTGTAACCACAGCCATGCCCACAAAACTGTGGAGTCAAATTATCAGTGTCTCACAACACTGGGTATGAAATATTCATTAGTTCATTAGCAGTGAAGATCTAGCTTTAATTACCATCTGATAGGTCATGCATGACTGGTTGTTTTCATCTTTCAATAACTTCCACAAATGTTCTCAATCTGAACTATAAATCTCTTGATTACCACTTCATTTGTACAAGTAAACATTTGACACACACCTCCCTGCATACATAAATATCCTGTTTTATGACCTAACTGGTTTGTTTTGGCTGGGTTTTACTAGCCTTTTTGATAAATAAATTGCCTATCATTTCTGTCAATTATTTTTACAAACTAAAGGGAAAGGTCATCCATGACACTTTGTTTTTTGAGTCGGCAACTTCGTGGCCTGACTACTATTGATAATGCAAGATATTCCTATGTTTATTCTTGGCATACTTGGCCTCTACAAGTGTTTGTTCACTAAACCACAATATTCAATAATTCAAGATTTCACAAACAAGATCAATAGAAATGCAAATTGTTTTCCCCACACACAATGACATGCTACATTTGACATAACATAGGCTAATATATACAATTGTATTAATTCAGACTATAAAAAAAAAATCCATGCACGAAAATTTGGCAAAACTGTACAGAAATGTCACTGGGTTTGGATTCTATGGATAAATATGTGTAACAGTCGTTGGCATTATTTACCTGAACAATTCATACTGCAACCCTTACGAAGTTAAAGTTAAAATAATACTTTCAAAAATTTTGTTAGCAAAGACTTCAGTTAGGTGACCTGACTACATGATTGGGTCAAACTATAGGGAGTTGTGGTTCAGAAAGGAATAGGGTTAAACCCCCTAACATAGTTGTGATCTACATAATTGATCATATGTTATAGCTGCTCTAGAGGACACTTTCAAGTACAAATATCAGGTTTACAACACACCTATGTCAAAGAACTAAAAAAAAAAACACTGCACGAATGACACCTTTGGACACACCTCAGCAAAGCATCTTAGTGAATGGGTTGCACGGTCTGAGTGAACTTTGTTTAGGGATTCATGAATGGAACTCTTCATGCATGTAAAATGACTGACACAAAGATTGTTGATCAGGTCACAAGGTTATAAAGTTTTCCAACTGTCAGTTTTGCCTTTAAACCACGTCTCTCATTTTTGAGTGTTTATTTTCAAATCTAATGGCAATTTCTAGGTTCTACAGAACACCAGACTAAAACTGTGATAATTTGCTCTGTTCTCTATGTCAACGTAATCACATTTATCCCCCCCCCCCCCCCAATGCTTCTAGGTAAATAAACTCTCCTCTCAGTATTGTACAAATTTAATGGTATTTAGTATACCCATCACAGATGCATCATGCAGGAATAACCACACCAACAGGTCAACTATCACCTACAAAAAAAATTGGATTTCAAGTGGAAGACCAAAAGGAGCTATGCGTTGCAGTTCCTTTCACCAGTGCCTTTTTTTTAAAAAGTTTGTAAGTTCACGAGGTTGAAAGGCAATTGTTGTCTATTTTTCTGTCTCCTGTCTTGAAGGAAAACCAAATTAGTCATATTACAAATGTACTATTATTACGTTGCAGATAGCACTCAGTCTACTCAGGTGTTCTTTTCAGTATTTTAAGATACTTGTAATCAAAGAATTCTCCGTTTACTCATGAAGGTATAAACATAGTGTCTTTCACATATGACATACAATTTCGTTACATAAGTTTGGGAATGTATAAACTTTGTCATACTCCTAAACTGCAAGCTGATATTTTATAAAGTTTGCGGTCCCACAGACAGGTCCATCATTAATTTGTTACCGATCCAAGTCCAATCGGTTGTTATCGAACTAATATACCTAGCGCAACAAGTATATCCGAGTTGTAAAAGTTATACAATAAACATTAAAAATTCACGTCATTAGCAAGTCTTTGTCCCTCAGCTTGACGCGTTATTTCTCATATGCTGGTAGACGTAGGTAGACAGGCCCACACAAACGAACAGAACCTGTCGGCGAATAAAAAGGAGTGGCGCATGCATGGCCTTCAATCATACCAAAAAAAATGGCGTCGACAACATCGAACTTTGTGACCTCGACGAAAATGGTAGTAATTGAGTCGGTGTTAATAACACAAACATACACAGGCCAGGACTTGCTTCGTTATACGGTGAACGACAACATATACAGCTTTGACTGTTGTAACAAAGGGTACCTGTATTTTTGAAGTTAAAAAGGTACGGTTTCTGTGAGCGTTGGTAGCCGAAGCATTTTGGACGGTATTACTCGAGTCTGAGTGGACAGTCAAATCTGCAACCACACATGATTAAATGTAACCCAGTGCAAGTATATTTTCGTCAAGATCTGGATTTACAACATTTAATGTTAATATTGAAAGTAGCATAATGACGTATCCGTGAGAAACACTGCACAAAATCGACGCCAATAGACACTGTGTACACAAACTATAGCTATGCAAATTTTCGCCGATTCAAAATTTCAATGGTCCATGGTCCTGTTGTCCAGCACTGCACCGTCCTCTTGATGTCAGAATTCTGCCTCGATCACACCAAACAGTGATTATTGTTTTACCAACTAGATCTTTGAATCAATAAGTACAGTTAATTGACGATGTCAATTGAGAAATTAACTTACCGGCCGGTACAGAAGCAGCTAAATAACCCACGATGATGTAGAAACTATGACCGTTCTCGTAGTAAGGACGCACGCCATTAGACGAACACGCAGCTGTCAATCAATATCCACCACACCCAGGCTGTTCCGAATATGCGCATTACTCCCGCGGTTACCATTCGCATTGCTCATTCGCATTTACATACAACTCTGTCCACATTCTGTTCGCAGAAATTACTAAGTACAAACCATGCAAAAGAAAGAAAAAAACTAGCCAAGCACCACGGTTGTTTCATGACAGGGGAAATCTTTACGAGTGTATGGAAACATGCAGACAAGTTTAATCAGTAAACTCTACGAATGAACAGTAAACTTTCGATTAATTTCATAATTTTTGTGTTACATGGATTTTTTTTAACCTATTTCCCGGGGGTATTTATTATACGAAATCTAAAACAGGAAAATGTGCTTAAACTGCGAATATGTTAAAAGAAAGAGGAACGGTAAGAATGAAATAAAATCGGAAAATCTCATCAATGATGATAGACTCAGCAAAATCTTGGATTATCCCGTTTTTCATCATGGAACTCTTCCCCGTACTTGTTTTAAGTCATCAGTTTCCACACTTTGCAAGGTTTATATCCACCTATCAGTATTAGTGCTAATTTATACATATTCCCTCTTGCTATCATTCCATATTTCAAGTTTCAAGCCCAGCTCCCAATATCTTAACCAACCACCTTCACCCAACCAGTAATATATTTGTCAATATAATCGTAAATTTGCAATTTTGATTCTAGATATGCATGCCAAGCAACACTGGACTGCAATAACAAGTGCATGACTTACAAATCTGACATACTTTATCTACCTGTATATATCACCATGATATCACAGACTCCAGGAGGTGTCACCGGTGAGGGCGCTTTGTGTACATGACCAAGATGGGATAACATGATGTAGATGATGTGCACCTATTTGGCCTCTTACGTATGCTTTAATCTTATATATTGCGAATTCTGGTTTTACTATCAGTTTAACTGAATTAGGAAGCCTTCAGTAATTACAGCAGGCTGGGGGAATAGGTGGGTTCTCGGCGAGGGCCGTTTTTTGGGTTTTGTTTTTTTTTAAAGAAAATGGAACAAGGGAAGGGTCACATTTTACTTTGGGTCATTAAATTGTCTAACTTTGCATTTTTGGGAATCTGGCATCCCACTACTGCCATATCGGTTAGGGATAAGGCTATAGGGTTTAAGGCTTAAAGGTTAATTTTAGGGTTAGGTACTGTAATATCAGACCGTGCCAATCAAATCGCTGCTGACAACCATGTAGTGAATTTATTATCAGATGTGATGTGAGGAGAGAAGTCATAGTAGTGGGTCTCACCAGGAGTAAAACGGGAACAGTGGTTGGGTAAGATATTAGGGATGGTATTGTGGAAATTTTGACCTCGGCCCCGACACTATCCAGTGTGTTCATTTAATGTTAGGGAGTTAATGTTCTTATCTGGCCTTCAACTCTGCCAATGAGATTCTTTCCGTCCTATAAATCTTCAAGTGTTCGGAGTTTGTTCTTTTTTGTTAATATGTAAGGAGGGTGTATTTTTATTTTTCAGATTTAGCGCTTACTTGTAGTCTTTCAAAGGCCTTCGTGTTCACCCGACTATGTTTCGCAATCATTCACCGACAGGTTTAACATCATTTGACAATTCACATACAGGATCGAACACAGTTGTGTTTTGAAACAGTCGTCTTATTCAACTGCTAAACAGAATGAAAAAGATCCGGTTGACACAGCTTTTGAATGCGTCTTATACGTCACATGAAAGTCGGTACAAAACTAGGTACAGGCCAGGTACAGGCACTACCGCTGTCCCTATTCATAACGTGTAGTTGTAACGAGTCAAATCCATTGATGCTGAATCACCAGTACACTCTCAACGTATAGAAACTGACCTATAAAAGTCACAATTTTTCCAATGATGAAGCAGGCACATGCATCTAACTCCAATAATATGTCTTTTATATATTCCATGGGACCTCAGACCACAACCTATCCTATGGGGTCGGCAACTGAGGGAACAGGTTAGCTCCCAGACCACGTACCACTATATAATGGTCTGAGGTTAGCTCGACCCACAGGCACTTGTTTCCCGAGATATGTATCAGTGTTTCTATCAGAATACAATACCAGATTTAAACTGATTGCCTTCCGTAAGGGTAGTCTTGCAATTTCACGATTTATGCAAGAAATTTAGCTCTATATCTGTGATTTTTCAAGTTCCAGTAATAGTTGTCAAAATTGTTGTTCAAATGCCCGCAGCCTATTCTCAGCACAGGAAAGCTTGCCATCCTCGACTTCATTCGGCTTTCGTGATCCCCTACATACCCGGGATATGTACACCCGTTTCCACGGCAAATAATAAACGAAATTCAAACCCTCATAACATTGCTATTAGGCATCAGAACAGTAAACACTTCATGGTAAGCATCGTAACAATTTAACAACTTTAATACAGTGAAGTGATACAGTATTATTGCCCTACTTCGTCCCTGGGTAAAGTGTATATATCACCCTTTAGTTATACCAAGGGCTTTCACCAAGGGACTGGCCGCCGCTGGTTTCGCTAAATATATGTCTTTGAATTCGCTCGAACGTGTTTCACCGAAATGGAGTGTTCCATTAATTTTAAAAACTTAAGTTTGTTTGTTATTCAACCATTTTCACCCTTTCCAAAGCGAAATCAGACTTCTCGTTAAAGAATTTACAATATCGACACCATGCATACTCTGTAAACACTGCCATCTATTAGGTACTTGCTGTCTTCACTGGTATGTATATTCACCCAGTCAAATTGTTCAAGCCATCGTACCAATTTTACATCTTTAGATTTTCAAAACAGTGACGATTGAACTTTTCAAGCCACCACATTTGAAACGTCGCATGTTAATTGTTTTCTTTCGAGTTGTTCATCATTTCCACCACTCGTACCTGGCTTACTAGCTCGAGGAAAGACATTAGTTATGTGTCGTTTACTCATACTAGAACCGGTGGTTCGCCGCAGTGTAGGGTAGGTACTCGGTCAAACTGTCATGATTTGAGGAGAGACACACACAGACTTTTTACCCCTAATATATATCCTTCCTTACGGAAAGAAATATGACTCTCCCGAAAACCAATCGGTAAAAAGTGACCCCACCCCACCCCCTTGTAAGTATTGAAGGCTCCCTACACTCAAAATAAACATGTAGCGTTATATTTTGTATGTATACAAAAACATGTAGAAACTAAATTATTGAAGTTAAGCTCCAAAAGTAACAAAGTTGTCACCAACCGGTAACCAAGCCCAACACTTTTGGTAGGTAGGGCGATTTTGTTTACACATCAAACCACTATATTCTCTATAGGGGTCTGAGTTTACACTGATTGCCTACAGACAATCAATGGTGAATGACAATAAAACCACTTATTTATATACATGTTTATAATATTATCTTTGTCCTTTCTTTTTTGACACCTTATTTCTTGAATTTTATTTCCAAAATCCTCATTTTGTAGAAGCATAAGTCCACATGTAAATCTTATTGATTAGAATATAGTCTAAAATTATCAAACAATTTTGAAACAAACAGCTCATCGTCATCAAGTCAGTGTACATCATGGAGCGAAACATAACCAGTACGATGAACGACAGGGAATACATGGAGAGATTTCAAACCTGTGTTCGCTATGGTATGAATGGTATGGGCAACAACAATTACAGGGAGAAATATCAATCAGAAATTAATAAAGTATTTGAAAACCTGAAGAGACAGCCAGCTAACGAACTTCGCGTGTTAGCTATCGGTTCTGGAAACGGTAAGATTGAATTTTCTATCAAAAGCCTTTTTTTTCATCGCCACAACGACGGCCTCTTTTACACCACCGTCTTGGTTATTTCGAAGTTCGCGGAAGAAATAACAGCTCTGGTTTGCGAGAATGCTTTTTTTAAAAAGATTATTGCATTTGTATTGTCAAACTTCCTTTCACTTTATCATTAAACCTAAAGACTAAGGTATGACATCAACTTACTCCTTGTGAAATTATTGTGTAATTATAGATCGGAAAGACAACTGATTTTGATTTTATAATTTTAAAAAGTGTTGATAAAAAATCTTGGTCTGCCTCCTGTGAAATTGTAACAAAAAAGAAAAGTATCATATATTGAAGCCCTTATCTCGCTATCAATGTAAATACTAGTATCACTCTCTGTCTTTGTCCATCCGTTTCTCTGCCAGTTTTTTGCTGTCTTTTTTCGTATGGCTCTCATTCTCTCCCTGACTTTCTCCCCTCTCACTCACTCACTCACTCACTCACTCTCTGTCTGACTTGTTTGTCTGCCCCCCTCTCTCTCTCTCTCTCTCTCTCTCTCTCTCTCTCTCTCTCTCTCTCTCTCTCTCTCTCTCTCGTATGACAATTCTGATGGTCTGAAAGGGGAGGGGGCCATGATATTTTACTCATGATTTCAACCAAATTAAACCTCGGCAGCGCGCAGCGGTCATTCATCGAATACATTCGACATTTGCGACACAAAACAAACATCAACAACATAGCGATTACAAATAAGTATCAACAATGTTCTATGCAACAAGAATTATGTTTCCTCTCCCCCTCCTCTCTCTCTCTTTCTCTCTCTCTCTCTCTCTCTCTCTCTCTCTCTCTCTCTCTCTCTCTCTCTCTCAATACTTGATTTCCATCTAATCTCTCAACAGGACAGAACGATATCCCAATAATCAATGCAGCAGTGGCCTGCTATCCACATATTCACTACATTGTGGTAGAACCATCGAAGAATGAAATTGACCATTTTAGGGAATTGATCGACTCCTTTGCTGACAAGTGGAAGGGAATAAGATTCGACTTCCACCAACAAACCATCGAGGAGTACACCAACGACGCCAATGAGGATCTTAGCGGATATGACGTCACACATGCAATTCATAGTGCTTTAATATCTGTTTGCGAATTTTAGAGAAACATTTCACTGGTTATTTGAGTGCTTACATTCTCTCGGTGTATTGCTGGTCAGAATTACTGCAGGTATGGTCGTTCACGTAATCTATAGCTGTCACTTTTTATCCATGCAAAATTTTCCCATTTCATTTCAGAATACATCCTTTACCCTCCATTTGATCGTTTTGCTTTGTAAAATGATGGTTCTAGGCCCGTCGCTTTGTTGAAGCCCTGATTGAAGGCGATATACAAGTATATCAAAAGTGCACATTTATATTTTCACGAGGACAAACAAACAAACAGACAGACACACACACACACACACACACACACACACACACACACACACACAGACAGACAGACTCATAGACAATATTGTTATTTTGCGGGCCGACAGGCTGAACTGCGGGTCGATTTGCGGGTCGTTCAAAACGAGTCTTCTTATGATAGAAAAATGCCTCCTTTGCATAAGATTGTTCATGAAATATACGTAGTACTTTCGAGGCCGTTATTACTTTCATGAAGACCACGCGAAAAGTAAAATCATTTGCCGCTAAATAAAAATACGCGAGGATGCAATGACATGAATAGAATACAGTACAGGTAGCTGTGGTGTGACAATAATAGAGACAAAATTAATGGCTGTACTGATTACAATATTCAAATAATATAAATAATAAGAATTGTTGGTGTTCCATCATTCCTTTCTGTTCCTGGTGTAGTGCTGTTGTCATCTTACTTGGGATTTAAATAAACAGATCATCTATTTATGCAATGACTGGTGTTTATTTTATTTCATTCCCTTTGTTAGTCGTGCTCTTAGTTTTGGTCTTTAACTATCCTGAAATTTACTGACAACCTTGTAGACTCAAATTACAAAAACCACTGTGGGCATTAGTATGAATTATGTATGCATAAACCATACACATTGATATATTCTCAGACCTATAGTGGTCTGAGGTATATTATATAAAACATAAAATAAGATTTTGTAGTAAGAAATGACAAAGTTTGACATCTTGATGGACAATTGAAATGCAAAAAAAAATAGTTCAAATTTGAACAACCAATGTTGGGATATAACTCCAAGGCAATGTTGTTACCATCCACGCATCCCATACCAAAATACTATATCATCAGTAATAATCCATAAAGTAATTTTATATTTCTTATCATTTCAGGAGGGTATGAAAAATGTTACAAAGCTGCCGGTGAATTCTTTGAGACTACTAAATACCTCGGCAGTTCAAAGGTCAAAGCCGTCTTGGATACAGTTGCCCCAGCTGCTAAAATCCAAAACATAACCTATCATTGCATAATGAACATAACAGAATGTTTTGATGAAGTCTCAGAGGAGGGAAACAAAATGTTAGATTTCATATTTTACATTCTACATTTCCGCAAGTCTGTGCCGTCTGCGACTGTACAGTATCTTCTGAAATACCTAAAAGAAGAATGTTCCGAAGTGACCGAAAAAAGTGTGTTGATGAATGCGGACGACACTGACTTTGTTGTTGTAAAGAATTAGGGCGAGATAGGCTTGCTCAGACAAGACATAAAATTGGACACCTTGTCGGCGCAGGGAGTCCGATGATCTGAATGAAATATGGCAGTCACGAATGTTTTGTTCACGATTCGCTGAGACAGCGAACCAAATCCACATATTGCAGAGTAAGCAGGCAACTTATGTACTGAACAAACTACATGACAATATCTTTGGGATCTAGTGCGTTCATTCAGAAAGAAATCCAAATACCAGAACCTCCCCATTTGTTAGTATACTATCGGTAATAACCTAGGCTATGTTCAAGAACATGAAGAAATCAATCAACAATGTCAGAATTGTATGTCTGAGGCAGAAAAAAAATATGGTAGTTGCAAAATTCAAACAGAAAATGAGAAATATCATTTCAAATAAGCTTACCGCGATGTACACAGGCTAAAACATTCGTGACTTCCAGAATATGTCGGACTCCCTGGACCGACTGGAGATGATACTCTTACAGCCATCCAGCTTTGCCGACTGCTGGCTAGGGGTTACCCCATCCCTAAAGCACCCTCCCCTTCCCTGCACAGTTGCTTCAATATGATACTAATCATCAACAAAATCCCCCAGAAAATTAGCATTCATGATCATATTGTCATTCGGTATAAACAAAGAAATATCTGTCGAATTCCAAGCAAAGTTGGATGGCTGTAAGAGTATCATCTCCGGCCACCGGGTCCACTGTGTTATAAGATAGACAATCTCCAAAACTTTGGAAATAGAAATACTTGGATATTACTTGCAAATATAATGATTATATTGAAAACAAATTTTGACATTTCTTTTATAAGATTTCACCGTGGTGGGTTACTAATACAGTTTTGGTTCCGTCGTCGATTCCTCCAACACCCAGGCCATAAATAATTATGGCTCCCTAAAAGTACAGTATGCATCATTTACCAAGATGTAAATCATTATAGCTGAAACTATTAAATCATGAATTATAGTAATTCCTTTGTGTTGGGGGAGTATTTTGTGATCTTACAGTATACCGTTAATCACAAGTGATTGTTCTCAATTAGTTCTTGTTGAGATTTAGGCTTTTGGCAGCTGCTTTGGCCAATTCATTTCGTTTTATTTTTCCAGATTCAGTACGAGGGAACGAATCAAATGTGAGTACGTATTTAGGCAAATGGAAATCAGGGACACGGCCTCTCAGGTATTCTAGTACCTTTGTATGTCGTTCACCATCGTTGTCATTTTCCATTTGAGTTGACGAATCTTCACACAAGCAGAGACATATCTCGTTGCCGAATTTCATGTCTGGAACTGGAACTATCTGGACATACTTCACACCTGGGTAGGCCACAAGTTGATGTTCAATCTCAGCTGGATAAATATTAGTAGCACTTTTGATGATCATGTCATCCTTTCGTCCAAGAAGCTTCAGACATCCAGTTTCATCCATTGTCCCAATGTTCCCTGTGTGGTACCAACCTGCTGAAGTCTTTACGTCTTTGGTTTTCTCTTCGTCACCCCAATAGCAGGTAAACAGGTATGGATTTCTAACACACACTTCCCCAGGGGTTTTGATATCTGTAATCTTGCCATCTTTGACAATTTTCACTTCAACATTATCTACCGGGGTACCAACAATCGATGTTTTGGATTCTTGATCTTTACAGGAATGGAAACTAATAATAAGACTCTCAGTCGCCCCATAAACAAAGTTGATGGTAGCGGAAAGAACTTCAGACAGCTTCTTCAAGACCTCTGTTGCTATAGCTCCCCCAATAGCAACGCACTTAACCAGTGATGATAGATCATAGCTGCCAATATTGTCGACATTGATCATATCAAATGCGTGATGTGGCCAGAAATACATCGTTGTACACCTTTCATGCTGGATAGTGCTAAGAATGGTTGTAACATCCTTATTCTTAGGAAATATGAGAGTCATCAAATTGAGAGCTAGGAGTATCTCCCAAAATACTATTTCTGCAGTGGCGAAATGATCTAAAACGACCATCTTCACAAGTTGCTCTCCCTTGCCAGCTGATATTTCAATAAGTAAGTCTCCGAAGATCTTTGACGCTTCAATAATTGCCCTTTGAGATATGGCGACTGCCTTAGGGAAGCCTGTACTGCCCGATGTGAAGGAGATCAAGCAAATGTCATCAGGGTCTGTGTCGTCGAATACGTTTTCTGTTATTGTACCTTCAGTCATTAGCGATGATAAATCAGTCATCGATGGCTCTTCTATTGACGATTTGGAACTGGTGACGAGCACATGCCGAAGAGAAGGCAGCTTACTTAAATGGAAGTTAGGTGATTGTTTATCTTCCATTTCAGGGCATACCTCCTGTAGTACAGCACACTGATCAGGGCCAACTATCAGAGCTGTGCATCCGACTTTGTTTACGATGTAACACACATGCTCTCTGGTGACTTTCAGTGGAATCAAGGCAGGTATCAAACCAACTCTAATTGCTGCCAAATTACTAATTAGGAATTCATAACTCTCATCTAACCATAACCCAATGCGACTTCCAGGTCGTAGAGACAGCGATTTGAACCCACCAGCGAGTGTCAACACGTCTCTTCTCAGCTTACTGTATGATATTCTGGTATTATCCTTGCAAAATACGATTGCTTCATGGTCAGGATACAATGTTGTATGTTCATCAAATAATTGATCAATAGTACTACCACAAAATGCATTCTTACCAGGTTGGTGGATGTAACTCTTAGTTAAATGCCTTGTTGTGCACGCCATTTTTAGTTTCTTACACTTCGGACTACCACAATGGTCTGAGCTTACACTATACTCTATATAATATGAGGGGTCACATGGCGTTTGTGTAGGTCAAGGCTTTGTGTACCCTGTCACAGGCAGTTCGAAAAATTTGGACGTTTTTGTTGTTCTTGTTTAATTACCCGTTTACCATAGATAGGAAGGAAAGAAATAACCACCATAAATACGACGAATAGAGTACGATTTGTACAATAAGTATATTTCCATTAGCTTGCAAGCTGAACGAGACCCAACGAGTAGACAGGCTATACCTCAACACAATCTCGCTGTAAGACACCAGTAAAAGAGAAAGTAAAGACCAAATAAAAGGTGAAGCGACGTCAATTAGCTTCACCGAAACGACACTATTCCTTTTAATACCTAGACCATGCATTAAAGTTATACGTGCTGGAACTGAACAATTTTCCCTTAATTTGGTGCGCAGTAATAAATATGTACACAAAACGAATCTAGTGTATTGGTTTACTTTAATAGCTCTCTGGTGTTGTTTCCACGCCAAGATACAAAGCTGGGTTGACCTTGGGGTTGAATGAATGACGTGTTTGGCAAGTCACATTGTGACAACAACAAACGTATGTCAGGGTCGTGGCTATACATGCCATCCATGTCTAGAGAAACAGAATCAGAAGGTCATGCAAACCTATCTACCTAGTACCTTTCTGTCAACTGTAACACTATAATATGTCATTGTGAGTACATTACCCGACATTTCGTGACAACTTATAATAGTAGTACTTGTACGATGAGTGATTTCTATAATGGGGTTGACTTCAGTTGCACCACCACCACTACACCACCACATCATGATGCTTGGTATATATAACCTCAGACCACTATGAAATTCTCTATAGTGGTCTGAGATATAACTTAACATCATGGTCTGTAAACGTATCAGTTCGGTTTGGTTACTCTGAATATAGTCCTGTTTATATACGATATACTATTTGCCTACATCAGAACATGACTGTAAAGGGGCAACAGCTCATATTGACCTATAGAGACGACAACGACAACAACACACAGTTTCTATGAAAGCCTCGGTTAATATTTAGTTCCTAAACTAATAGCAATAAAAAAAGCAAAATTAAGAAGTATACTTAATTCCTTGACCAATACTTTATATTAAATATACTATATCTACTTCACTGCTGGGAACTTCGTATAATTTGAATCATGCGATATTTGATACGGAATATTGGTATGTATGTTGAGTTTGTTGTTCCTGAACAACATTCTACAGATTCTAAACATCCCATATCGCACAAGGGACAATTGTCTCGTGTGTTTCTTTTCACCAGTAAATGCAAAGCTAAACTACAAGTATTCAAACGGGAATCACACACACACACACACACACACACACACACACACACACACACACACACACACACACACACACACGTAGGGGAAAAACACACGTAGGTAAACAGAAGTCAGAAAGTAATTGCTTTGTAGGCTTCTTTATTTTGCCAATAAGTAGGATTTACATCTAGCGATAAGTATGGAGCAGAGTTTTCAATAATATAAACAGTATTCATATTTACTTTTAAAATGGCATGCTACATAGCCGCATATATGTGACTGTCAGGTTACAACACCAGTGAGGAACACTTGGTTTACTAACAAATCTCACCGAAATGCTAACTTAATATTCGCCAGTTTAGGTGGCATAAATCGTATTACGAGTAAATTAGACTAAAATTAAATCTGTGAACACTGACAATATTCTTAGAACAAACGGATTGCAGGCTGAGCTATGTTGAGATCCAATAATGTTTGCTTCCCATTAACAAATAGGAAATCCCTAGCTGATTTCAAACGTCCTGATTCTACATCAAAATAAAATTTCCTCTGACCCTTCAGGAAGGAGGATGACACAACAACATTGAAGTCAGTGTGACAGGTGATGCTTTGGGGACAACCGCGACCTGTGTTAACCGGACTAACAGACAGAATGGCATTATCCACGACCTTATTGTTGACATCAGCGATTTCGAAATCGTAGATATCGGGAAGTTCTCTTTCGGCATTGACAACGGGTTTAGTGAAGGTCACCCTCAGGGTAAAGTGTTGCTGTGTGCTGTCATCGCCGAGTAGGAGAGATGTTGCATCCAATACACTGACAGAGAATGAAGGCTGAAGGAAAATGTGATGTTCTGTACTTTTCACTCCAACGAGTTCATCCTCTTCCTGGCTAACGATCTAAGACGGTAAAAATGCAAACATTATTAGCGTTGTTACATTTCATGCAAATACGATATACAAAAACTATGTTCCCATTTTAGAATACAGAAGTTGAACATCATGATGACAGGTTTTGTCGTTTCTGCATGGGTTGGAGTTTAATGGCACTTGCCAGAATTACATAACAAATATGTAAATATTGCTAAATCGGCATTGTTTGAGTGTGGGTTCAAGAGGCAAGGCACGAAGCTCCTAACTATGTTTACTTCCCATGATGCCTCGCCCCAGTGTACATCGGGACTCTTCTGAGGCAGATTTGTCCATTTTCCGTTCGGACAAGAGGTTGTGTTATCTTTTTTGTCTGTCTGTCTGTCTGTTTGTCTGTCTGTCTGTCTGTCTGTCTGTCTGTCTGTCTGTCTGTCTGTCTGTCTGTCTGTGATCACGATATGTCTTATTTAAAAAAAATATTATATACACTATAATTTTACTTTTTGGGCAGTATCTGAAATTTATCCATTTGCCTAACCATTCATGTTGTTATCTTTTACAATATACATATCATATTTCACTTTTGATATGGGCGTGGTCTTGTTGCTAGACATATGTGCATTCACTTTTTGGATCTTTATCCACTTGCCTATTTATCCCTACTTTCGCCTTTGCAATATTCTAGTATATGTCGTCATTTGGCCGTTGTTATGGGTGTGGTCTTCTTGATAGGTTTATATGTCCATGTTTTGAATGCCTGTCCACATGTCTATTGATCCCTGTTGATATCTTTACAACATACATCATCTTAGCTGTTGCTACGGGCGGGGTCTTGTTGCTAGGCATATTTGTATACACGTTTTGAATGTTTATTCACTTGCCTGTTATATTTGTAATATACGCCATCATTTGATTGTTGCTATGGGCGTGGTCAAGGTTGCTAAGGCTATTTGTATCAATATGGTTTGGACAATATCTGCAGAATAACACCTCTAGATACATTCCATTCAGCCTCAAATTGATGATCGATAACAAAACGTACGTATTTGATATAATTTCTTGATGTAGTTTTTAATTATCATTAGTCATTGCAGAATTACTGATTTTCGATAATTAGGCAATATCTGTAAAATGTAAACTTCAAATTTCATATAATTCAGTGTATACATTGATACATTTCTCTCCATAAGTTTATTGATGTAGACATAATCTTAATAATTCATTTGCATAATTCGTGATCTTTTAGGTACTTAAGCAATATATAAAAGTTTCAAATTTCATACGGTTTGGTATGATTAATTTGCCAATTAATTGATTTTTCCTATAATAGCCCCAAGCATAAGAAATGCATAGTTTACGTCCATACCTGATCAGACAACACAAGTTTAAGTATGTCACCGTCTTTGAGATTTTCGGCAAAGACTATTTGTATTTGGTACTCTGTAAGTTGTCTGCCATTTTGGAGGAACCGTTGACGGATTGGCTTCAACACTGTACTAGATCCTCTAGTCAAGGTTGTCACAAAGTCCTTGCTGATGATGTCACTGCCGTCAAATCCAGGTGACGTACCAGCACTTGATATCTACAACAGAGTTTAGGAAACGTTTCTTGTTTAAAAAAAAGAAAAGAAAGAAAAGAAGATAGCTGATAGCTGTAGAATGCGCCTCGGAGTCCCTCGCAACGAAAACCCAGCCAGTAACTATGGACGCCCAAATAAGATTTTGTTTATCAAGAGAAATGTGTCTTGTTATCGCTTAGGCCAAATAAAAAGAGTTGTTTGGTTCCGGTTACCCGACCCCACCTAGTTTTTCACGCCGACCCTTTTTTTTTACATATTCGAGAAGAAAAAAAGAAAATCGCGAAAACTGTGGAAGTCTCGCAAGAAATAACGGATGTGGACACTGATAACAACTGAAAAAGACTGTTCTTCCAATCTGTAATGGCTCTACATCTGATGGGAAGAAGCCAATAACACAGAGACTATATGGAAAACAACAGAAAAAAAAACATAACTACCTGAACTAGACACTCACATATGAAAAAAAAATAAAATAAAAATAAAATATCTACCTACCCCACCTATTCTAAAATGGAATGTAATCGGAACCCCACAATATTTTTACGCCTTATAGAAAACTTTGATGTTGTCATTACTTTTGAGGCGTGTAACATCGTAATACGAACCTCGTCAGCGATAGTTCCTGGTACGGGGTCCTTTCGTCGAACGGGTCTCGTGAATACCACGCTGACAATAACACTCTTGCCACCTTCCTCTACTTCAAATTGTGCCCTTTCAAGTGCTGAGAATCTTTTCACGGCTAGCTGAGGAACAATTCCATCGATATCTGCCACAGCAAGATTCCATACGTACGCACTTTCACTGTCCGTATCATATACACGTTTGCTGACTTTGACGTTAGCCTCGCGCGTGCACACACCACCCCCGAACTGCCACCAGGAATTTGAGCATCGAGTTTCTAGATAAAATGCAAAAGTACAGATTTTAATATGGTTAAACTGCAAATATAGCAGAAATAATCTGTAAATATCATACAGCATTTTTAATAGTAAAATCTAGTATGCTTATATCACGTGACATGTGGGAGGGCGGGGGTATTTCCGTCAAATCCCTTATTTTTAGCACAACTGAACTGATAAGGTTCAGTAGTGCTATAGGTATGGCAAAGTGTGTGTGTGTGTGTCTGTGTGTATCAACTTAAAGTCAAAAACCAGTGTACCGATTGCCATGATATTTGGTGGGTATATTACTATGGTGTCTAGTTGGGGAAATGTTCAAAGTTAATTTTGGTTAAAAAAACTCAAACTCCAAAATTACTCAGCCGATCGATCTGAAATTTGGTTGGAACGATCTTAGAGGTGTTTTTCATGACATGAGGATTCCATCAGTGATATGCAAATTAGGGCTAAAATGTGTGTTTTGTCAAAAATATATAGTTCCAAAACTACTGACCAGATTGGACTGAAATGTAATGGGTATGCATCTGGGGATGTGTAGATGAAGCTGTATTCATAACATGATGACCCCATGAGCGATATGCAAATTAGGTATACAAATCTCAATTTTGGTAAAACACTTATGTCTTGAAACTGCATGGTGAATGGGTCGAAACTCGGTGGGGATGTTTCTGGAGGTATTATTCTGCAGTTATTGTTGAAAACATGTCGACACAATTGGCCCTAGCAACCATGACCACGCCCTTAGTAACAGTGAGATAATAACAGGGATGGGTAGGTGACTAAAGATTCCAAAAATGTATGCAAATATCCCTAGCAACAAGACCATGTCCATAGCAACAGCCAAATACAGTTGTGCTACAATGCTATTTTTCAGAACCCCCCCCCCCCCACACACACACACACATATTACCACCATGCATTTTAATATGATGAAACGTTTTACAGTATTTCTGTCGTAGTAATATGTTCAAAGAGAAAATCTGCTATTACATGATTGGCTGATGAACCCCATTCATACTTGTCAGTCACAGGGGATTCACCAACTGACGTTAAGGACAAGTAACATTGGAGATTGACTTATACATGTATTACGTTTAAAGCGAAACACTGTCATTACATAGCTCAAAGACATGGCTCATAGGAGTGATAATAAGGTCTAGATGAAATAGGAAACGCAAATCTGCCAAGTGATGGTGACCATGAGAAGTCTGTAGGATTCCGATCAAACTACTTACTATAACCACCTGATGGTAGTATGATGTAATAGGGCAGGTTTTGCATGAATAACTTTTCAGTTGTTCGATATTCAGGGTCGCCGGCTTCCTGTAGCATGACGTCATCTTCAAATTTAACACCCATTCCGTTGGGTTTATGGTCATTGACAAAACGGAATCTCATGTATTCTCGATCATAGGGACTTGCGCCAACCTCGACGTTGATGTAATAGTTATCGCTACCTTCGTCCCTTGTTACAACTCCACTAGCAGATGTTAGAATAAAGGGGTCTCCAAAATTAAGTTGTTCCCTCTGGATATTGTTGATGGAAAGTGGAGACAAAATTGAAAACACTTTGGTTTGTTCGCCTAAATGTAAAAAAAAATAGACAAATTATCAACATACTGTTCCTTTGGAGTTTTTTATTTATCATTATGTTTCTCTTCCTAACATTTTAATGGGTCAGAAGAAAGTAAAATGTATGTGTACATGTACAGTGAATGATCACAATTTATTAACTAAAATGACAATTAAAGCCAAAAGGAAACTATGAACTGTCGTAATCTAATTCATTTTCAAAGTCACCAAACTTCAATAGGTTGCATTGTTTTTGAAAAAACAAACATATTGTTTAAAGACACATAGTGACTTTAATGTGTTTGATATACTGCACTTTTAAAATTATTTTCTGGAATTAAGGAAACGTAGGCTTGGTCGGGTCCTGAGAAACACAAGTCTTTGTGGAAGACACAGCCCCCCCCCCAGCACTGTAATGTGTCTGTGACAGGCTTGATTTTGATAATTGGCCCTAAAGGTCAAGCCTTGGTCAAAGGTCAAGGCCTCAAACGATAGCTTGCATCTGATAGTATGGGGGTAGACACTTGAATGGAGTCTCTATGTATTACAGTTATGCAGTAAATAATGACTTTCAACAGCTGCCATTCAGTGTCTGTGTATTACAGTTTTGAGTTATGTAACAAATATTGAATTTTAACTACAAATATGACCGCCATTCAGTCAAATTTGCATATATATATATATATATATATATATATATATATATATATATATATATATATATATATTCGGGCTAATAAAACTAAAAGGGACCGCCATTGGATCTTAAAGGGACACAAGCTGAATTTATATATGTTTAGGTGTAGCTTTTACTGCATGTTTAAAAGGTACTCGCATTATTGTACCTACTGAAGCACACTTAACCGTCCCTTGCAAATGACTGATCTCAAACCTGGTATTAAGATATATTCATAACGATCCAGTGACGTAATTTATTATGCGTATCACAAAATGTTCAGGAAATTCCAATTACCCGATCATCTGTTCTAACAATGCCAGAAGACAGTCGTAATCACATAGAAGACATGCATCAACAGTAACAAGAATGTGGTTTTATTAAGTATTTTCACTTTAGTAAAAAGCTTATAAACTCAGCTTGTGCCACCTTTAGCATTTTCAGATCACAGACAAGGTCTGTGCTCACATATGTAGACATGGTATTATTTCTAGTAACAGTGTACATGTTTTGAGGTGATCGTAATGATCCTCCTGCAAGGGTTTGGGAAACCATGACTACATTATTTGAGCAACAACTTTGAATAAAGGATCTCCTAGGGATTATATGAACTGAGGTTGTAACCAGTTGACGATATATATGCATGATTGGCAGCATATGAAGTCAACTGGTCAAAATGGAACAAAAACAAACCACTTTTAATTACAACAACCACTTTAACGACTTATAATAATATATCCATACACATGACGATATTGAGGAAAAACTCAGAACCAAACCTATTCCTTTATCTATTATTCTTAATCAGGAAACAGGAGACCTTACCGGAAACTTTTGGTCGGTCGAGCAACCCCTCCCCACCCCATATCATTACAAGAATCATGTTTTTCAATCAATCAATCGTGAAGGATTTGGCCACTGCTATATACTAGTGATTCAGATCTTGTTCCTTAATCAGTTTCTCTCCCTCCCTCTCTCTCTCTCTCTCTCTCTCTCTCTCTCTCTCTCTCTCTCTCTCTCTCTCTCTCTCTCTCTCTCTCTCTCTCTCTCTCTCTCTCTCTCTCTCTCTCTCTCTCTCTCTATATATATATATAACAAGATCTTGTGCCATACTTACTGGTTATAAAACGGGACTTGCTTTTGAAGCTGGATAAGCTAAGATCATTCCACGAATTACCAAAGCGTTCCTTGTCCAGCTCAGTATAACATGACCAATGGTAATCGTAATTCGTTATGGTCGTCTTCTTCCAAAACCAAGTTCCCTAGAGGTAAATAGTATGTTAACACAACAATCTGATAACTCAAAACATGATTGATAAGTTGGGTTGTTATCACATGTAGTCGTATTAACTATGGGTTGTCGGTGGCCGAGTGGTTAGGTCGTACGTCTCTTACCTCTGCAGCCTGGGTTTGAACCCGCCAAGCGTCGGCTTTGTTTAAATTTAACTAGGTGTATGTATGTATGTATGTATGTATGTATGTATGTATGTATGTATGTATGTATGTATGTATGTATGTATGTATGTACGTACGAAGAGTGATGCTCAGTTAGACCCTGCCGAACGACGTATGTCTTCCACTGGATACTCCGGTTGCCTCCTCATTGTTCATGAACAGGGCACTGTTCTTGTTGCGTCATTTAACAAATTTCAAAACGTATTTGGACGAATAAAGGTTGTTGCTCAAATCGTTATTTTTTCGCCAGACTATGCAAAAAATATAATATAAATATAAATATATATAATATAAAGTAGCTAATGTTATGAAGAAAAAGTAAAATGTGATCATTTTTTCAGGAAGATTTTTTTTGGGTAAAATACACTCAAAATTATTAACGTCATGTCAACACTCGGTGATTAAGATGGGGGCAAGGCAGTTAAGGTTGAGTATCTCAAGTTTTAACACATAACATTTATTTGCCCATTGTGTCAAAAAAAAAGAAGTTTGCAATTTGAGAAGAAAGGGTAGGTCTGAAATAAGAAAATGTTAATGTTGCATTTTAAGTTGCACCTTGTGGGGTGTTTTTTTTAAAGAATTACAATATTTTGATAAAGAAATTCATGGTTTGCTATATAACAAATGTACAACTGTAGACTTAGTGTGCGAGGTCAGTGACTTTAAGATTGCATCTTATTTGAATTATTTGCCAAGAGTGCAAACAGATAGTAATTAGCATACCTTTGTTTTCCGGCTTACGTATCGTACGGAGGCGTGTTCCTTTGACGTAAATAGCATGCAGAAACCAGAAGATTTTTCAGTGAACGTTCCGGCAAAGCATTTCATGTTCTTCATTTTCTTGCAGTGGTCTTCAC
The DNA here is from genome assembly GCF_964340395.1 of Glandiceps talaboti. NCBI lineage: Eukaryota > Metazoa > Hemichordata > Enteropneusta > Spengelidae > Glandiceps > Glandiceps talaboti. The sequence continues at coordinate 16,882,616 of NC_135552.1, forward strand.
AGTCGTCCTTCGACAGCCCTGTGTTTACAATAGTATTCAAAGTTAGGAGATATAACAAGACATTCCCGTGTTTCATAACAGATATTAGTCCATACATGGATATACACGCGCGCACGCACATACATACATACATACATACATACATACATACATACATACATACATACAAACATGCATGCATGCATGCATGCATGCATACATACATACATACATACATACATACATACATACATACATACATACATACATACATACATACATACATACAATATCACCAGACTATACACATTAATAAATTCAGTATTTTTGGAACAAACCTGTGTAAGTAACACTCTTTGAAGGTATACGGTCATGCACTTCCTTCATGAACTTGATCCAGTCTTTACCATGTGGATTTTTAGGTCCCTGCAGAACCCATGTACACACTTTATTTGGAAGTGGCACAATAGTAATCTTGCTATTCGGAGAGGTATCTGAAATAATTAAGGTGTGATGTATGTCACAGTGAAACGAATGTGATGTTAAAGTTGGTGAAAATAATAATAATAATTAAGAAATCAATCCTTATTCATCGGACACCGTTTACACCATATGTACATACTATCGATATATCACGTACGGATTGGATTATGTTCCTCAATTAATTAATAGTGTGAATTTTGTATTTGTATTTTACAAACTGACGTTAGTCAAAAGTGCGACCTAAGCTCCAAAGAGTTACTGTGGCAGTGTATTGAAAGACAAAGTTTCAACTGTTTGGAAGCAAGGGTCCTTAATTGTCTGCTTACCAACGAATCCTTTGGCACTTGCAAACACGTATTTCTTATCACCGTCGCTTTCTTCTCGAAGCATCATTTGAGCATTATTCACTGTTCCGGTCTTTATGTGCACGGCATCCCCAAAGTGGACATAATTACTGGGATCTTCGCTATCATCACGTTTACTAAAATCTGAGCATCGTGCATCAGGTATACGATCACAGTAACTAAGGTATTTTGACCGCAGAACCTGGTGGAAAACAACAAGAAAGTATAATATACATCATATATAAAAATATCTGGCAGCAATACTTTCGCTGTGGATTGGTTGAGAATTAGCAATATTACATGGTAGGTTTTACATTTATTTATCCGTTCGGGTGTTGTTCATCTATACTATGTGATTTCAAAACTCCACAATAATCGCCGTAAAACTTACATGTGAAAAAGAAACATTCTGTTTTGCGACATTCTCTTTCGCATGTCCATCACAACAGGTAACAAAAACAAAATAAATCAAAACAAAACACAGCTAAAGGTAAACGAACATAACATTTATAACTTGCCTCTTCTTTGATTCCTATTCGTCTGTCTTCCGGAAAATTGTCTTGGTCAAGTAAGTCAATAACAGCACCGAGTTGATATTTGATTGGTACTGGATTATCAAACACCGTGCTTGCCCATTCCTTCATTGAATCCGTACTTCCTTCTGATATATCACCGATTCCTGCTTCGCCACCTAGGAAGAATTCCGTACTAGATGTCTCCGATGTCGATAGCGAATTCTTCATGGAATTTGTCATCTTCATACTCATACTGGTCGAAAATGACGCAATGCCTAGGGTAAAGGTGGTCATGGAAAAAGTGTTATACGCATGAAATCAGAGGCCATGCAATATGATATGATGAACGAAAGTATGGCTATCAGAAAGCGAACGTGTAGAGGGCCAAGAACTCCACGAAAACATTCCAACACACAACAACCAGCAAAACCCTACTCAACGTTTCAGCGATAAACCCCTCAATTGGGGACAACAAAACGTTTGGCGATGAATCAGCTACATCAGCACGCGTCTATAGCTTAATGTGACAGTAACGTCTCCCTGATCGATGCCCTTTGTGCATAGTTTAGTGTGAACAATCCCCTCAAAGGTGAGAACCATTTGATTTCTGGAGGGGGTGTGAGTGGGTATGGCAGCAAATTTTTTTCCCATCACTGTGACAGCCAATTTATTTTCTATTCTCAGTCCTGCATCAAAATATTTTTTCCATATGCTGAAGCAATGTAATTTTGTTTTCTCAGTTACCAATTCTGTAACGTGCTGTTCATAACTATATCTACATGTCACTGGAAAAAACATCGGGCCTGCTCACAGGTATTCAAAATATTAGCGCGCCTCCAGAGAAAATCTCAAATTTTGCTGATGTGCTGAATTTTCAACACATCGCAACAATTTTTTTTTGTACTTCTGTACATTTTATTTCTCAAGCCATTACGGGATCAAATTATTTTTTCCTCCACCCCCCCCCCCGAAATCAAATGGTTCTCCCAAAAAAGATTTATTACGAAAGCTGAAATATACCAACTGTAACAATTCATAGACATTGTATCATTTGACTTGCATACAGTTGTTTTGAAATGACATCTTTCTTTATTGTTATTGATGTAGTCAGTGGATTGTGGATGTTAAAGGGGAACACCAGTCCAGGAAATAGAGACATTTTCATAATTTTCACAAGCTCAACTTCACGATTTTCTGAAATCACAAGTAATCATAGGTTATGTAAATCATGAAATGAATCACTAATACCAATGGTTTATGAAAATGCATTTTTATTTTCTGGAGTGGCATTCCCCTTTAATGCCATTCATTTACCAGATACTCCTCCAGATGCAGAAAATCCAGCACCGACCTCTCGTTCCTGTATTTTTTCCATGGATTGACTATTCATTTGATACCGTTGTACTGCTCGCCCACCCATCAATACGTTTGTCGTGTAGTGCGTTCCAAAAGCAGAGATAAATTCATCGTACAACGAGCAGCCCACATTGCAGGTCACACTGTATATACAACAACGAAGGGGAGGTAGGTGTTTCACCGCTTCTCGAAATTCTGCACTAGCATCCATACTAAACGGCACCAACCTTGCGTCATAAACTACAACCCTGCCGACTATGTCCACGAATACACTATTAGAGTTCATAGTAGCCTGGTTCATGGTTTTATACGATGCACTCGCACTGAAAGAACCGCTCCCAATACCGTATGTCACGCTACCACCAACGCTTACATCAAGAGAAAGGGAATTACGATAACTTCTTTCAGATGTTATGATAGACGTATGGGCGCCAAAATAACTTCCCATTTCCCTTATCAAGTCTGCCTGGTCTGGTACCAAATACATTCTATCAGACGAGTATTTGACTTTATTGTACGTTAACCCTATAACAGCCTGTCTGAAACCTGGATCGATGGACCCGTCATCATTTCTAGGATTTCCATAGAAAATGTCATAACCTCTTCCAAGGTAGCCCACATTTGGAAAAGACGTTGCTGAATCTGTCGGAACCTGTATTCGTTGCTTAGCAACTGCCTGACGAGCCTGAGCTTCAAGCTTGTCAGCCGTGGCCACTTCTTCTGCCACAGACATGTTGGCACGATGAGACTGAAAGACAATAACAGATCACCTTTAAGTGCTTACGGTCTGTACTGTACTGGGGCACATTCAGTATTAGTCTATGACCGTGTTAATATTTTGATTCCTTTAATATGGCAACACAGCTCTATTAGAATTGCACTGGGTAAATTTGGGGTCAGCTCACAGTGACTATATGATTGATGTTTGTTTTTTATCTATTTGTTTATTTTTTTCGTGTGTGTTTAATAAAACTGATATTACATTTCGTTTGTTTTCTGTCTTTCCCTACCATTCTTCTCTACCATCCAAATATGCGCTCTTTATTGACTAAACAAAGACATATTGTAAATTCTTTCCCCCTTATCTGATTGCAATGAAGACATCTCTAACATTTATCAAGGTATTCAGCATTCACTTGTATACAGATTCGGTGTAATAAGGTGGAATCAACAAGGCGTAACTGCAACCTCAGACCACAATAGTAATTAAACTTGGTAATTATACAATGTAAGAAATGTTTTCATTTTGATAAGAGGGTTTGATAAAAGAAAGGACACGAGATGTCTTTCTCATAAAGAGAGTATATATTCAGCCGGAAGAAAAGACTTGCCAGAGAAAGAAAGAAAACAATAGAAAAAAAAAGTTTTTATTACACCCCCTCTCCCCAAAAAATTACTGTAACATTGAAATTATCAATCTCGTGCTTGCCTCCCCCCTGTGGTCAGGTTACAACTACAAATGTAAATTATAACTTTGCTTTGAAAAGGACTACTTGGGAAGACAAATAAACAAACTTGAAATGGGATTATAATGACGCATGCGCACGATTGTCAAAGTATAGGTTAGAGTTCGATAAAAGATATCTTCAGGGATAAATCTGGGCAGAGCGATCGAACTCTAATTGACAAACACAATGTGATTAGTGACGTCAACAGCGTCAAAACTGGGCTCATAAATGTTTTCTTCATATCCATGAGAGAGAATAATTGTAGCAAATTAGTTAGAAAGACTTATAATGGTCGATATATCGGGAACAATGGCGGCTGACTTCTACTTCTACTCTTCTACGTTCAACGTCACGTTGCTTTGTTTGCAATATGAGTCAAAACGTTCAAAGTTATCATTATTTTTCATCATTCAGTAGGAAAATACTCCTGACCTAAGAGTTGTCACTACGAGTCGCGCTAGTAGTGACAAAGGTCCCTTAGGTCACTCGTATTTTCCTTGATGAACGAAGAAAACCATTGGTGAATAACATCCAATTGTCCTTGTTCTGTCAATAGAACAGTGTCTACCATGCACATACAGAAATTATTTTAACAATATATGAAATCACAACAACATCAACCATACCAGTAGCTTTAGCATCAATTCCCTCTCGACAATATTTGCTTTGGCGTCCATTAAACTGGATTCAGCCTGTGCTGCTGGTACCGTCAAATTAATCTGTGTTTGAATCAGTGTCCGATCACTGAAAATCTGATCCTGACGAAGAAGTTGTAAAGACTGCCAAACACTACAATCTGGTAAAAAGAATGGAATGATGACTAGAACTAAATTTCTATTATCAAAATTTCTTATAGTTTGTCTGAATAACATAGACAATGTTTGTTGATGCCTTACAGCATGCATTGTGATTGCTGTTGTCTATGATATTAGGAAGGATATATATATATATATATATATATATATATATACATAATATCTGGTAGAAACTGTGATGTTTATATGTCACAAACAAGCAGACAAACCGATTGAAACATAGAAAATTGAACAGAGACAAAGAAGCAGAGAGAGATGATAATGATGATGATGATGATGATGATGATGATGATGATGATGATGATGATGATGGTGGTGGGGGTGGTGGTGGTGGTGGTGGTGGTGGTGATGGTAGTTGGTGGGTGGTGGTGATGTTGTTTATGATGATGACGACGATGACGATGACGATGACGACAAAACGAAAACAGTGACGACAACAATGATTTCTTTACGGACATAAAACATAACAGGACACCCACCTGAATAGTCTTGGCATTTTTCTTCAAAGACAGGTGTTTCGTCAGATGGACATAAACTGTCAATGACGTAAGATCCATTGCTACTTCGACAACTTATCTCTCTAAGAATCAAAACCAACGACAATGTCGGTCAAAATAACCATGAATAATGATTTTATTTGAAATCGATGCCTTTATGAATAATATCATAGTGTCGATATCATCCAGGTAATTCGCTAAGAACATTTAGCTTGACAAAAAGAAACACAAATATCATGCTGTTTTTTGTGTGTTTTTTTGTTGTTGTTTTTTCAATCGACATCATAATTCAATATACAATTGGTAATGGATATGGGACGGGAGGTACTTTATGAAGCACTTCCTGAGAGAAGGTTCTAGCTGTGTGTACGAATTAGTCTAAAAATCAAAAACATACAGCATATACAACGTGGTTATTAGACATTAATTAAACGTGTTTTAGAAGTTGAAATGGTATAAGTATACGAAACACGAGTAACCACCAACGACCATACAGTTACACACTGTACACCCTCAATGTAATGGTGAAGACTCCTATTATCCATTGGCATTGCATTAGACTTGGTGAAATTTGTCGCAAATTTTGACATGTGTCTCTCAACCTTACTGTACCTTGTGCGGTAGCCGCCACCACAGTTATCTGAACACTCAGTCCAATCTCCTGTCTCCTGCCATTGGTAAGTGCACCCAAAGAATTCTGAACAACTGTGGAATAAAAAGTTGAAGTAGTTATCATTTAATACTGAGACCACAAATGATCTTCTGCTCCTTATATTATAACTGTTATTTTTAATTTCATCAAAGAGTGTATTGATTTTGTTCTGCTTAATAGAACGTAACGTATATTCTTCTAAAGTCTGTGTTTCTCGTTGAAAATTTCAATTTTGACGACAAACATTGCCGCCCTCAGGCCAAAATGGTCAAGGTCGGAAAATAATGTTGGTTTTTATATATTTTTTTTTTTCTTTTTTTTTTCTTTTTTTTATTTATTTACATAACTGCTCTGTCAAAAACATCTTACATATCACAAGCAAGCTGGAAAAAATAAATATACATACAACAAAATAGTTACAGTTCGTAACAAATAAATATAAATTAATCCGTCAAAAAAGCACTGCCCCGAATAAAAGTGTTTGTCATACTGAAAGCAAATACAAAGGTTAACAATAGTACACTCTCAAAATAATAATCTTTTCCAGAATGGTAAATAAGTACATTTCTTTGTTTGATTTATTTTGTACATAAAAGATAGATATTTGTGAAATAAGTCATAGCTTGGGATCGATTTGGGATTTTGTGGGTCATTATTGAAATTAGCCCAAGCCGCAAATACGCAGTATTTTGCAATAGTAGTCACCATGTTAATAAATCTAATTATTGGAGCGACACTCAGTGGTTTGTAACCAAAGACAATAACATTAAAATTTGTTTTTTATATAGCATTTTCCCACTCCGTGCTCACAGCGCTTTCCAATTATTACCCTGACACGGATATAACTCAATTATACAGCTGAATTGACCAGGGAACAATCGTGGTTCAAATCTTGATCGTAGCCTAGACATTGAGAATAAGTTAACTTTATTCTACAGAAAAAAAATATTTTACAGATTTGCATATAATGTATATTGAGAACATGTCTTACCGATATGTAGGTCCGTCGTCAGGGCGTGGTTTGTTCGTACTGCAATAAAAATCTGGCACGTCCTCCTTAGTAGCAACATTTTGGCACACAATGTCCGTATCAAGTTGTCCCAGACCACAGCCATTGGCACCTTCACAAATCGATCCTGACTTTGGATGAAAGTCCCAGGAGTAACAGCTGAAGATTAAAACTATGAAGTTTAATAGAAGTGAACGTTTAGTGTTTACTGTATTAGTGTATATAGTCATTGCCCGAGGCCTAAATATCTTATGTGTTATGTACCATAGTGCTCTCGAATGTATCTAAATGTGTGCATCAGTGTGTGTGTGTGTGTGTGTGTGTGTGTGTGTGTGTGCGTGTGCGTGTGCATGCGCTCTCATATATAATTAGTTTCCATGCTGCGCTTCTGGAGTTACATGTTTCATTATGATGTGCAACTTGTATTTGATTTTCTGACTGACTGACTGACTGACTGGCTGGCTGGCTGGCTGGCTGACTGACTGACTGACTGACTGACTGACTGACTGACTTACCTACTTACTGTCTAGTCTGTCTGTCTGTCTGTCTGTCTGTCTGTCTGTCTGTCTGTCTGTCTGTCTGTCTGTCTGTCCGCCCGTCCTCCGCCCTCACACCTGCCTTCCCTAAATTCGAATACATGCATTACCTTTCATCATAATGGCCTAGACATGACTGTTCAGTGTACGGACGAAGATGGAAACGACAGTATTTCTCATCCGATTCTACATTTGTAACGGCGTGGATACAGCTCACACTTCGCGTCTGCATACCACCAAGGCAGTCTTTCTGGTAACAAGCACCCCACGGTCCCACCAACCATCTGTACACTGGAGAGAAAGAAAAATAGTAGTAGTTATGTAGTAATTAACCACATGGAGAAGTCCCGAGTTAAGATAAATGATTTTGCTTGCGCAGTTGACAAGTAAGTATACTAACAATGTATGGACAGAGTGACACTTGGCCGTAGACTTGAATCTTTATACACGATGAGGTCATCAAAGCCGGCTTGTTGGTATCCCTGCAATGCCCGTACTATTATCCCATGAAGTCCAGCAATGGATCTACCATTCAGTCGTTCCTGTTCAAAACACCAAATATATATGTGTATATATTATATATTGACAGTGTGTGCATTGTATTAGAAAGTATGTATAGTCTATGTACACATCGTATATCATTATGCAATGTGAAAACGAACAAATTACGTACTACCCATCAGTAAAAAAGATAGGCTGTAAGGTAAGCCGTGATGGGCGCCCTCACACATCGGTCAAGAGACATGGCGTATCTTACAGTCTATGTATAATATATAAAAGATAACGTAGTACCACCAGTGTGCATAAATATACGTTTACGTAACTTCTGTCAGTTGATGATTTCCCCTGGTGGTATTTTATCATTATTACAGGATGCTATTACAGATTACAGTCAGCAGCTTACGTCTTGTACACGATTCAAATAAGTTGCATACATAAATATTTCTCGCGTGAAATCAAAACGAATAATTTAGTAAGTGGGTACAATCTGTTCATATGGCTTAATGCACAACTTGAAGTGAGCATACATGATGTGTACTGTAAAAAAAAGTGGTGGAACTATGCAGAATGGGGCTTTGTAAACGAAACCCTTGAGTTTAGGTACCCCTCCCTTTACAACATTAGCCTTTTTAATGATGATAGATATATAGAAACGATATCACATGATCTGAGTAGTTGGACTGATGTAGAGCTATTGAAAACGCGAGTAACCGCCAAAATCCACAAGAGCCACAAGCTGAGTTTATACGCATTTGTGCGTAGTTTTTACTGCATATTTGAAAGGTACTCACAGTTTTTGTACTTTACTGAAGCATACTTAAAAACTACTCACAATTGATTGAAGTCAAACCTGATATCACTATACAAAACTGTATAATACATAGATGACGTAATTTACTATACGTATCAAAGAAATCTTTACTATGCAGTCAGTTGTTCTAACAGTGCCAGAAGTAATGTTACAGAAGACATGCATCAACATTAACAATATACTGGAATGGGGTTTTGCTTAAGTGTTTTCACTTGCTGACAAACTCAGCTTGTGCCACTTTGAATACTGTGGCCGTTCAATATGTGATATGTGTATAGTGTAGAATACCTCTATGTAGTTCCTTAATGGTTCTGATGTTATCGCCAAAGCGAGGTCGTGTGTGTCTTTCGTGTCAATCGTGTCAATCAAAATACTACGAGGGATACTGCTATTTGTTTGAGATATCCTCGTCCACGGATCGCTAATTCCTTCCAGAGAGAAGTATCTGATGTGGCGCTCTCCTTTGAAATTGAGGTACAAGGTAGCAGTTTCTACAACCACAGATTTGTCTTCAAGGAATTCGTTCCTCAGGTCTTCCATGTTAAAATTCAGCATTGCAACACACTCGGTGTTGGCAAACCTGTCATTGTCATACTTGCAATCGAGGGTCCTTGCTGTAACTGTTGACAGAAAATGATCGATAACCTATATTAACAACGTTTTTTTTTCACTTATTTTGTTAGTAAACTTTTAAATTCTAAACGGGTGAGAAGTGAATGTTAATTTTATTTTGGATTTTCAATATTTTCGTCTACTCTCACAAAAACAATGTGAAACAATAAAGGCCAAATGTGTGTTTGTAACTCAAAACCCAGTCTTGTTATGGTACGTACAGGAAGTGATTTGTCAATAAAACTAGCAATACTGCACATGCACCTGCCGTTTTTACAAATCGGGAAATGTAATAGTTTGGTTGTTTGTGATTACTTGTGATCACCATTGACTACTTAACAATTACATTTTCATAATGTCCTGATTTTTCATTGGTGATATCTCTATAATATTTGAATGGGTAGGGCATATTATGGAATTTTAACAACTATTAGATGTTGGACAGTGACGTATCAGAAGTGAATATTTGAATAGCGATCTGTTTCTAAACTGTATGATACATTTTAAGTGTCCAAATACACTGCTGCTCAGTGCCATGTATACTAATTGGCAGCTAACTATACACACAAAGACGAAAATCATAATTTTCATATTTGAAACACAAATAATTGCTGTCGCTTTTAAGGGGGTGTCTGTTACCAAAGCCCAACGTAGCCCGTGTTAAAACATTGTCACTCGCAAGTATCAGATTAGTTGATTCAGATTTTAAGAAATTAATCTAGAACCTATCCGTGGCTTCAACCCACTTCGATGTCTCTCACGTCTAGGCTACTAAAATGGGTGTACGTAGAACAACATTATGTGCTAAATCATAAATTACCACCACCACCAGTCTATTTAATCCAATTGGATCCCAATGACCTCATCACATCCGTACGTGATTACATTCAAACTTGGATGTAAACAGAATTTGCATATCATGATAATCTTTCGCGAGTTAACCAATTACAAGCGCCTGTTAATGTGCGATAGATTACAATTATCATGCACTGTTCACACCTTTGTCCCGGTATTGGTAAAGCTAGATTTTCAGTTGATTAGAGCAATTTGACTAGACGTGAGAGATATCGATCGCAACGGATAGCCTCTAGACTAGAAAAGAGCGACAAGGCATATCATTTTTTTTTTAATGTTTTGTTTGTTTGGCTGTAGACTAAGATTCAGTGTCGTTGACGACACCACTATCGAGCGGTCAAAATACACTTTTATATGCGTCGTATGTAAAACTGTCGATTCAGAATGATCAAGAATAAATAGTGCTGATTGTCTATCGTATATTACAAAGAACTTAAAATACAAGTTCTTGCCAGAGAATACAGAGACAACAGAGAGAATGATAATCTATAAGACACATACATTGAGATTGGCATATATATCTTTTCCTAATCGAACAGATGGTGTCATCGAACTTGTAGCCGTCATCCCCCCTGATCCTGAAAAAAAATATACATAATAATTTAGCAGCCCGAGCTTTAAAACATGTCTTCCCTGAAGTAACCTCATTCAGATTATATGTCAGTTCTTCAGTATAAAAAGTGATATGAGCGTCAAGGTAATTCAAAACTGTGGTTATGTAGCGTATAAGATTTAAAACAAATTCAGAACTCAAGTCTAAAAAAAGAATGTGGGTTGAAAGAAAAGGATTGATTATAGCATTTGACCACACGGTCAAGGTCAAATGTAATAACGTCAGAAGTCAGACACGTGATATCTGATATTATGGGGATAGACATCTGAAGCAAAGCCCTTTCTCTGTATATAATGTATACAAGCAGAGACAGGTAGGCAGACAGACAGACAGACAGACAGACAGACAGACAGACAGACAGACAGACAGACAGACAAAATAAAGTGACAAGATTACGGAAAGTCAAAGAGAAATCTAGTTTTCATACCAGAATTGAAGACACCGTCCAGAATAATTTGGTTCTCCATCGGCCCACATTTGTGTCGATGGTAATCGTACATTGTCACTTGTTTTCCAAATTGACCTGCCTGTATCGCGACCATTAATCCAAAAGTCAGTCCCAACCATCCTAGCTTCAACTATCTTATTGGTTACATAGGAGTGCGAGTCGTCATCCAGTACCTTAGCAAGGACTTTACCTTTCCTTAGGCATGAATCTACAGACTCTTGCCAAGTCAGTTCATCTTGGGAAAATTCGATTCCACGGTCATCTTTAGAGAAATACAAACAAATTCATGTTTATATACCATGCATAATATGGCATGAGTAGCTCGTTTATCAGACGAAGGTTCTCTGTTGCAATACCACTTTCAAATTGAGCGAATGCTTACATGGTTTAGGAATAGTTTCTTAACGTTCAGTGTGAAAAAACCCCAAAAGAACTAGTAATCAATTATCGTAGAGGACCACATCAACATGATCCTATCAAAACATATAAGTAGAGGTGGCGATAGTGACATCATTCAAGTATTTAGGTACCATAAGGATGAGAAACTGAATTTGAAAGAAAATCTTGATTGCATAGTCAAGAAGGCACAGCAACGAAGATTCATGATTAGGAAACAAAGAAGTTTTAATGTAACCCCTCACATTCTAGAATCTGTCTACCGTAGAAAGTATTCTCACATTTAATATTGTATTGTGGTTCGGGCATCTGTCAGTTAAAGCTTGCAAGAATAGTACATGTCTCTAGTAGGAGCAAAGGTAATGAACAGAAAGACATAGGTGACCTGAATAATTTAGTACTCCATTGGAAAGTCTCAACCATTAAGAGATTCTTCGCACCCACTACATGATCATGTCGCGGTAACGTCCGTAGCTACCATGCAGTCACTGTTCCAACGAGTGGTCTAACGAATACGAATGATACAAACTTACCATCTTCTAGCTTTGCCTCTCGTTTGCTAATTGCCTCAAATGGTGTTTCAAATAGCGGATCATTGGATAAATGAGTTATATAGTGTTGTGGTAAAATTTCAGGCAGGCCCACCGATATCAATTGGGGTATGAGAGGACACCAACCAAAGAAAGCCTCTTCGAAAGAACTTGAATACGAAAGAGATGAGCAAGTGAAACCAGAAAAATCAGCAAAGAGGGTTGTTGTAGCTGAAAGACAAAAAAAAATGAACACATATTAGGAAAAAATAAGTAAATTTATATTCTTGCTAAAATCGAGTGTTTTGTTATAAAAAAAAATAATAGAGGTGTAGTAACTCCTTCGTACTAACCTTCTATCAGATTCAGATTTGTTTTGTTTTGTTTTTGTTTAGGGTTTGTTTTTTTTTGTTTTTTTTTTGGGGGGGGGGGGGCGAAAGCAAATAATGGCTCGAATGCGAAACACACCTGTTATTTATGTTTGCTCAACTTACAAACTAGAGCCATTTTGTGATTAGGCCTTTCCAATGTCCCGACCGATCAGAGTTTAAACCACCAACTCTAACATTTTTTTAAACATTTAAAATAAAAAGACAAGAAATTCCTTTTTGTCTTCTTGACCTTCATGCATGTCTGTTTGTACATATGTATTTCATCAAACTATCTCAGAAAGGGTATTTTGACCGACCGACCTTTCGTTTGGTTTTGAGTCAAGCAATGTTTCTCAAAAAAAAAAACCAATTAAAAAGATAAAATACGATAAAAAAAAAAATCCCAATCTACCTACCGTATTATCTGAGGTCATGTTATCGGAAACACACAATTACTTTTTTTCGCCTTATGGAACAAACGTAAAATACACTATAGCTATTTCTAACAACCGTATTGATTCATTCGAGAAAACACAACAACTGTCAAACAAACATTACTACAAAATATATCGCAGGATGATGTACATACTTGGTAAGACAAGATTTGTGTCCGGATAATAACGACCACCAAGGGTTCCCTTTTTGTAACAAGATGTAAACCGACACCAATTGCACTCAAAGGATGTATGTACGCTATCCAATTCGATTTCAACCTATGGAGAGAAGACGTGAAAGATAACCTTCATAGAAAATCCATTATTTTCTTCGTAAGAGAAACACAAAGATGCCCTATAGCGTGACATTCACACATACCTCAGACCACCATAATATAGTTATCTGAGATATCGATCTAATAAAAACGTTGATATTTAGTAAAAAATTAACTTTCTGCGTGTTTTTTTTTATAGAAACAGCTAGATGTGAGAAAACATGTGCATTTCAGACATTTTATATGTGTTACTTTGTTTCATGTTAATATCTACTGTTTTGTTATTTTACCTATACTAATGAAACATACTTTAAATAGTTACTAGTAACCGGGATATCTGTAGCAAGACATTGTGGTAACTAAACGAACAATTCTCGGACCAAAGTTTGTACAAATTACCATTGACAGCAAGGTCCACAACAGTCTCGCTGCCAAACTCATGACTATCGTCCCTTTGTAAGGCGGGTGAAGCGGCGAGAAGTGAGGGGCTAAAAAAAGTCACTCACTTCTCGTAGTTTTGCCGCTCGGGGCGCACTTCGTGCGCCTTACAAAGGAACGATAGTCACGAGCCATGCAGCGACACCAGGTCCAACAGAAACCGCACACATATCAACCCATCAACGCAATAAGGTGGTGTTGCATGGACTTTAAAACAAATCAACATGAAATACTATTGTCAGATGAGATTTCAATGTAACTACTTATATTTTGATTTAAAAAAATTATGGCGTTCCAATTTGAACTGTGCTCCTTTAAAGCCGTACTGAAAGTCTTAGAGGTGTAAGCTAAACTTTCAATTCATTTCCGCGAGTGTCAATCAAAATTTGAATCTTTGAGTGGAAACGCCTCCCTTGTGGCCAATCAACATAATTTACATAATATTTACATACCAGTGTAACAGTAATTTCGATTCCAATCTGTCCCGTGAGTTTCAAAGCAGTGATAAAACCAACATTCCTGTTTGATACGATGACTGTCTGAGTGCCTTCAGTAACAAGGAGGTCGATAGGCGTGGTTACATTGAGACTTCCAATGATTAGCAGGGAAATGTATATTCCATCAGTTTCGCCGTCTATGCTTTCAATTTCCACAGTAATC